>NC_022031.1:42828030-42830750 GCF_000317375.1 Microtus ochrogaster
AGAAGCAAGCCTCCATCACAAGACCACAGCATCTAGAAGCAAGCCTCCATCACAGGACCACAGCATCCAGAAGCAAGCCTCCATCACAAGACCACAGCATCTGGAAGCAAGCCTCCATCCCAGGACCACGGCATCTATTTGCAAGCCTCCCTCACAGGACCACGACATCGTTCACCTCCCACTTGCTCATTTCATCTCTTTCTTCCCAACCCTGAAGTGGTAGTTAGAACCCTGGTCTCCCAGTGGCTCATTCGCATCCTCTAACAAATAGTATCTGAGCACCTGCTGTGTTCATGGTACCAAGGAAAGCACCAGGAGTAAGGCACTCTGCTGGGTAGACACAGGCCATGTCCTCATAGGATTGTTAAGTGAGAGAGTCATATGTCAAACATAGAGTCACCCAAACCATAGTGTGAGAGTGCTATGTGGCAAAAAATAAAAATAAAAATGGGTTGCTGTGTTCTGGAATGGCTGAGTCTTTTTTGACCCAGTTGGGGGTGGTGAGGGAAGGGAGAAAAGGCTGGGGTCAGTGGACTGTGAGCTATGATGAAGTCCCACCACCTATGCAACCAGGAGATGTTTATTATGTAGAGCATGGGGGTGGGGTTAAGGTCTCTGGATAGGAGAAGGTCTCTATAGGCAAACCTGGGAAGGGCAAAGCTGCTGTTGCTAGTTTTCACACACGCTGACCAGTCGTCAGTGAGCGCTAGTACTTGCACACACTGTCAGCATCCACACTTGGACCACATTGGCATTGCTAATTCTGGATCTGACCCATGTGGAGAAGGCTTTGCCAGTTTCCCCTGGGTCTAAGGCTTTGCTCCTTCACATGGCCGTCCTATGTCAGATAATACATATTCACTCAGGACTTCATCTGCTCTTTAGGTATCTACTCGGGATCTCTCTAGCTCTCCCCTGGGGTGCCACTTATCCCTGAGGATCAAGAAAAGCTGTCCTGAAGACATTGGCAATAAATCTAAAGAAGTAATCTAGTCACATAGGGAGATGTGGATAAGCTGAGGAGATAGTAGTAACAAAGACTCTGGTCAAGAAGGGGCCAGTCCATATGAGGACCCGAAAATCAGGAAGATCAGAAAGCTTAGAGTAAGCATGGTGTGGACAGATGGCCCTGGAGATGTAGGAAGGACAATTCACTTATGGTCTCTGCAGGCCTTATTAGGACTTTTAGACTTTGCCCTAACATAATCAGAAGCCGTTACTTGGGATTGGATATGATCAGATTGAGAGGTTTTATTAATCTCTTAATTATTGTGTTAGAATTCTGGCTTCTATGGGACCTAGCAGTACATCCATTAGGAGATACATGTACCATACTCCTGTAAATGCTATGTCCTGAGAGCAAAGTATATCCCAAGAAAAATGCATCCACAAACAATTCTGCTGTGATGGTTATTAGCTCGACATAACCTAGACTCATCTGGAGAAAGTTTCAGTGAGGGACTGTCTAAGTTAGGTTGATCCATGGGCATGTGTGTAGGGGACTGTCTTAATTAGATGATTATGAAGACCTAGCCTACTGCAGGTAGTGCTATTCCCTAGGCAAGGGTCTTAAACTGTCTAACAGTGGACACTGTGGGTACTGGAGGAAGATTTGTTGAATGGACAAATGGATGGTCTTCCCAAAACAGAGCCTTTTCCTTCCAGAAATTCCCAGGGTGATATTTCACACCAACTGCAATTCTCTGGGGCAGTTTTTGTCACAGATAGCTGGATATGGTCGTGTACGCTCAGAAAAATCAGAAAAATCACCTCTTGCTCTCAAAGGTTCATGCAAGGCAAAATTACCTATGCCTGGCTTACTTCCCTTTGCTCCTCCCCACTTCCTGATTGTCCCTGGCCAATTCCCTGGTGCTTTTGACTTTGTATTTCATCTTTCAGGTCTCTGCTGAGCTGAGAGGTCAGTACCATGTTCTTCTGAATACAGGGAAAATGTCTATCAGCCCAGGACAAAGGCAATGGTCTACCTCTGAGGGCCGCTGGTCTTCCCCTGGGTGTTGTTTACCGAAGGTGAAATCTCCTATTGGAACTAATTAGAACTCCTATTAGTACTAATTAGCAGCAACTCACCAATCTAACAGGAATAACAGCAAGGAAAGAGGAACCAGGCAGGACTAAAAACCAGCTCTTCTACAAGGGCAAAGAAATAAACAAGCAACAATTTCTGTGGTAACACTGGGAAATTTCTAGGCTCACAGAGGCCAGCCCACTCACTGCACAGAAGGGAAGGCTGATCTTCCAACCCTGCTTCCTTTCCTACTAGACATGAAAACACTGGTGACATTAGAAATGGTCCCCACCCAAGTCACAGTGAGGGATCTCAGGAAAATACCGTTGACTTCCAAGAGATAAGGAAATTATTCTAGGGGGTCGGAAACCTAAGCTAATATTTGTGGCCTGAAGAACAAAAGGGGGAATGAAATACTCCCTCCCCCCCGGGTTTTATTGATGGGAATTCCAAGGCTTTTATTTTGTGTTTTTAAAGATAATACAGTGTTTCTTATCATGAGTTCAGTGAGACAGAGTAAAAGGAAAGTAGGAAGAGAGTTGGGAGAGTCCTGTGACTGTACACACACACACACACACACACACACACACACATACACACACACACAAATACACACACACATACACACACACATACACACACACAAATACACACACATACACACACATACACACACACACATACACACACACAT
>NC_022031.1:42830850-42890395 GCF_000317375.1 Microtus ochrogaster
ACATACACACACACACACACACACACACACACACACACACACACACACACACACCTCCCAAAGAGCAAGAGATGCATGCCTTCCATCCATGGCTGATCAACAAACCAGGAGGTCCTGTTAACCAAAACCAGCCATTCTCCAAGACTCACCCTCTGCTTCAGTGTCCTGTGAGGGAAAGGTCACGGGCTGCTTCCAACTCAGGCAAGCAGAGACAAGTCACCCGGCCTTTTGAACTTTCCATTTTTTACCTGTTTGCTTTTCTCTCTCACCTGTTAGATCATACTGGTTAAAAAGTAATAATCTAAATGACACGAGCGTATCTTCTTCATCCAAGTCAGCCAATTCCTTGACTCAGAGTCCTTGTGGCCGTTTAACCACAACACTAATTAATTTATAGTTCTCGTTTAGGACATGTGTATAGTATAAAACTATAATAACGACATGGATCAAAACGTGGAAATAGATCCATAATGAGACTGCAGAATTGAAGGCATAAATAAAAGATGAAGTAAGGGATATGAAATTTTTTGACATCAAATGTATGGACTTACGATGTTTGTAAAATGTAGACAAAATAATTCAGAATATGACTTGTAATTGTAAAAATAATGACTCATAGGATCTCTAGTAAGACATACATTTACATATATATTCAAACACAAATAGGATATAACATATACATATATATTCAAATGCAAGTAATATATATTCAAACACAAATAGGATGTAAATACATACATATTCAAACACAAGTAGGATATATATCCCCAAATAATAAGCTAAAAGGTAATAAATTGTAGATCATCTGAAAGACACTCTTTAAAAACATTGTCTTCATTTTTGGAAAATTTTACGCATTCATACAATGTCCATCACCAGCTCCCTCAATCTCACCCTGCCTCTCTCCTGGTTCCACGTCCTTTTTTGTTGTTTGGAATAAGTCCCGGAGTCCAGTTAGTACTGCTTCTATTCCTGCAGGTGTGGGACGTCCACTGGGGCTAGGGCAGCCAACAGCCAGGTCTCCAAGGAGCCTGACTATCTCATCCTCAACAGCCATCGATTGCCAACAGCAGACCCCTCTTTCAGCCAGGCTGGAATTAGGTTGGACCTGATCTTGAGCAGGTAAACCACAGTTGACATGAGCTGATCTATGCAGTTGCCATGTTATCAAAACCTGACTCTCTTGGTGTAAGAAAATGCACCAGAAAGAAAATTAGTAAAACAAATGATAAATGTATGTGCTTTGTCAAAAGCATGTAAACAAGCTACAATCCCGACTGTCCCTTTGTTGAACCCTGACAAGTGTAATCATCTATTCAAAGAGTCTCAAGTTGGGTCAAATTATAAAGCCTAATATTTGCTTAACTAAATAAAATAAATCAACTTAAAGATGTCAAGACTCTGGGCAGGAACATTACATAACTGCATATAAACATAAAGGATGGTCCCAACGTCGCTATCAGATGTCATCAGGTACATGTAACAGCAGTTCTTGGTTTAGGTACACAGAGTAAAAGTTATAGTAATCAACGTACAAGGAAGGCATGAAGGGTAGACATCCACAGCATAACCCACCGAGCACAAACATCCAATCACTGGAAGGAACTGGTGGAAATATGGAAACCCTGGAGGAGAGAAGACGCCTGGATGGGGGGTAAGGAATGCCAGACAACAGCATGGCTCTTCCAGTGTGTTCCAGGCAGACAGAGACTGGGGGGCACGGAAGACACAGGCCAATGGGGACCGACACAATGCTAGCCCACCTGTAGCGGCTGGGTTTTACTTTTACTCCTTCCTCTTTACTCGGTCACTCTTCTGGGAGCCGCCATCCAGCTCCCAGATAAATCACTCACACAGAGGCGTATTCTTACGTATAAATGCCAGGCCTTAGCTTGGCTTGTTTATAGCCAACTTTTCTTAAATTATCCCGCCTACCTTTTTCCTGAGTTTTTTCCTTTTTTTGCTTCTGTATCTCTTACTCTTAGCCTATGGCTGGCTGGGTGACTGGCTCCTAGTGTCCTCTCTCCCGATTTCCTCTCCTATTTATGCTCTCTGCCTGCCAGCCCCACCTATCCTTTCTCCTGCTTCCCTACTGGCCGTTCAGAGCTTTATGAAACCATCAGGTGTTTTAGACAGACAAAGCAACGCAGCTTCACAGAGTTAAACAAATGCAGCAGAAACAAAAGCAACACATCTTTACATCATTAAACAGCGTAAACCAAAGTAACACACCTAAAAATAATATTCCACACTGCCCATCAATGCCCAAGAAATAGTGGAATCTTCTGGACAGTGCCACACTTTCCTTCTTTCATAAGCATGACCTCCATGTAGAAGAGTAAAAGGTTGTCGAGATGGCATGTTAAGTACCCCTGTATTGCTGCAATATCATAATATATAAATATGATCATTTGTCTAATAGAAATACAGCACAAATCATATATATCATTCTCAGACCTGGAAAAAAGGAAATTAATACAGTATTAAATTCAACATACCCCCAAATATCATTTCCATGTGAACAGGGGAAAAAACATCTTTAATAAAACACTTTGTGATTTTATCTCCAAGTTGCCAACATTCTACATGAGTATCACACTAACAGCACATCTGGATTATGAGTGGCCACACTTCAAATATGGAGGCAGTCATACTGAGCAACAAAGTTCTAAATTATGACTTGCATTTGTGTCCTAGAAAATAGCAAGTATAACTGCTTTTAAAAATGTACATGATCTAGTCTCTTCAAAGTACTGTCCTGAAGGTTAGAAACACAAGGAAATGGAACCCCCTCACCAGGAGGCTGTTCCCTGCAACCTTGTGTGGTTGCAGTCACTGCTACTGCGTTGGATGTGAGACAGACTTTATGGAGAGCCGGGAAACCCTGAGTCTTCTGAGTCCAGAAGCCTACCTGAACAAAACCAGCCTCTACACACAGTGCTGGGTGCAAAGACATCGCCTTTATTACTTCTCAGCAAGCAGCGGTCAGAAGGTAGCTTTACCCACACGGCTTATGTGTGGAGCCATCAACATCTGGCTGAAAAGCACGTGTTTTTAATTTCTCCATCAGACCGTGCCTTCCAATCTGCACAACAGAACAGTGTGCATGGCAGTGAGGAGGCAAGGATTGCTAAGTCCTCATTTTATTGAAGATCCGTATATTATTGCAGGGGAGCAATAGTAAGTTTTGATGGTAACACCTAATCATTTGGGAAGTTTCATTCTTAACAAGCAACAGACATATGAGCCACCGTCGACATAAAGTTATACTGCTTGGATTTTTATGTGTGTATGCTGTATATATGATACACATACTCACAGCCTCAGTATTTGTGGGAGGATTATCTCCAAGGTTCCCTAAGCATGTGAAATCTGGGGATATTCGAAACTCTTATGTTAAAAAAAGCGTTGTTTGCATTTAATCATCTGCTTTGAATCATCTCTAGATTATTCCTTATAGTGATGATACTATAAATATGTAAGTGGTTATTACATTGTTTCGTTAGGGAATTATGACAAGAAACAACTTAGATGTTTAGCAGAGAGCCTTTTCTGAAGTATGTTTGACCCAAAGTTGGTTTCATCTGCAGGTATAGAACCCAAGCATACAGAGGGTCAGTTGTGCACAGAAGAAAACACATGTTAGCTCATTAGCATATGGGAAGATAAACTCGATGTTAATAGTGTTTGTGCTGGCTAGTTTCATGTCATCTTGTTACAAGCTTGAGTTATCTGAAAGGAGGGAACCTCAATTGAGAAAATGCCTCCATAAGATCAGGCTGTAGGACATTTTCTTTACTAGTAATTGATGAGGGAAGGGCTCTTCCATTGTGGGTGGTGCCAACTCTGGGCTGGTAGTCCTGGGTTCTGTAAGAAAATAAGCTGAGCAAGCCACAAGGAGCAAGCCTTTAAGCTTCTGCCTCCAGGTTCCTGCCATGTTTGAGTTCCTGTCCTGGCCTCCTTCAATGATGAACAGTGATATGGAAGTGTAAGCCAAATAAGTCCTTTCCTCCCCAACTTGCTTTTGGTCGTGGTGTTTCATTGAAGCAATAGGACTCTAACTAAGACAGTATTCAAACAATGGCTTTGATAACCAAAGTGGTCAAAAATAGGTTCAATCTTAAGTTTATGTATGTATATATATATATGTATATATATATATATAAACTATACACATATACATATGCACACACACTCACACACACATATATATATGTGTGTGGTTTATAGTTTATAGCTTATAGTTTAACTACAAGTTTAACTTTATCCAGGGAAAGTGAACAGCATTGTTTATGCTCATCTCCCCCCATCAAGGCTGTCATTCTAGAGTATTCGCTTGTGTGACATAGGTAGGAATGGTGATCTTTGCTAGGATTCTGCTAGGGAACTAAAAACACCTGTGTTCTTCCTGTTGGAGTTTCCCTGTCACCTGTTGCTGCCGGGCTTAGACATTCCAACACACAAAAATATCAATGGTAAAGAAATTAGAGATTTACCCTCAAGCAACAGTATTTGAAATCACATCAGCCCCACCACCCCATGGCTTGATTTTTTTTTTTTTAAGAAAACCAGAATGCAACGTTAGAAGTTGAATGTTATTCAATATATATGGTCTTAATGGAAAAAAAAAAGTGTGGTGAGCTGGAGTAAGGATAACTTCCGGGTGAGAAACACAATGTCCTTAAGGAAGTCATGGTGTCCAGGAGATGCAGAAGAACCCTTCTGACTCCTCATCTCAGGAGTAACCCAGGGCACAGGCACTGACAGACAAACTCAAAGGAGGCTGGGGTGATAACTCTATCAGGAGAGTGCTTGCCCTGTGCAAGCATGAGGGCTGACTTTGAATTCCCAGCACCCATTAGAGAGAGAGAGAGACAGAGACACAGAGAGACACAGAGAAACACAGAGAGACACAGAGAAACACAGAGAGAGCGCCAGGAGTGGTAGCATGCACCTGTAATCCCAGGTCTAGGAGGCTGAAATGGGAGGATCTCTGTGGCTTGATGGACAGTCAATCTAGCCAATTGGTGAGCTCTAAATCAGTGAGAGGCCTTGTCTCAAAAAAGTAAGGTAGTGAAGAACCAAGAGAGAAACCTGATACTATTGCCAAAGCCACATGGATGTTGAAAGTGGCACCAGAGGTTCAGTTCTCTGAGTTGTCTCTGAACTTCTGCTTGGCAGCATTTTGAGGAAGAAAGCAAAAACAAAAACAATTCCAGGCACAGGGGCCATTGAGGTCTCTGTACAAATCCCCCAATCTGTACCAAGTGACATCATCAGTGACATCATCAAGCCCAAATTCATAGAACTGCAAGCTTTGGCTGTCAGTGTGAGCAAAAGGCATCCAGGGAAGAAAGGGGTGTTTCTGGGGCAGGCCACCCCTTTGTTAAGAAAGCACCAAGTGACAATTTCATAAGTGTTTGTTATGAATTATCTTGGCTAACCGTCACACGAATACTGCTGTTAATGAACAGGCAAAGGACTAGTCTCCGGCAGATTAAGTCACAAGTCACACAACTAGTAAAAAAATAAACTAGGACTCCAAACAAAGATGGGTTGGAACTTTTTTTTTCACAATAAACTTTTTAATTGAAAGTCAATTTAATGCCATAGCCAAAACATAATTTTCTATGACTGTAACATCATCTACCCAAAGTACTTCACAGGGTTTTTCTGAAGCTTTGATAAGGCACGGTGTCTGAAATGGCTTCGAAAGCATCTGTAGACAAGAACGAGATGGGGGGGGGGGAGATGGAGAGGACAGGAGGTGGGGAGAGGGAGGGAACGTGGAGATGGAGAGAGAGACAAGCAAACAAAGGCACTCTGGAAACTGCAGAGGGCGTGTTTACTTGCTAATGTGATTTATTATTATGGGTTTTGGAACTGCAGGGCAAGTCAAGGCTGCAGCATAAATCAAGGCTCCTTCCAGCATCGGGAGATAAAAGGGTCTCGTTTGAACTCAAAACTTCATCTTTTGGCCTTGGTACAGCCTGTGCTAGTTTGTGTAAATGGCCTTAAGACAATTACTTTCTTGTTTCCTAAGAAAATACAAATAGAGTTCTCTCTCTCTCTCTCTCTCTCTCTCTCTCTCTCTCTCTCTCTCTCTCTCCCACCCCTGTGTGTGTGTGTGTGTGTGTGTGTGAGAGAGAGAGAGAGACAGAGAGAGACAGAGAGACAGAGACAGAGATAGAGACAGAGACACAGAGAGAGAGAGATTGCTGAGAATTAATAAATTTAAACTTTATCTTGCACTGCTGTAAGCAATGGACAATCAATAAAATGTTATTCACTTGGGAATTCAGTAATGAATGTGAAGCTTAGAAAGTTGGGGTCATTTTAAAAAAAAAAAGTCATGAGAGAGAGATCCTGGCTAGAGAGGAGGTAAAGGCCCTGCCCAGAAGGGCAGCCCTGGCCTGCACAGTGCTTCAGATGCTTGACCTGAACCTGGCAGCATTAGACTGGGAGGTGAGTGTGAGCAGAACTGTGTTCCATGGACAATGTACAGATATCACACTGTGTTGGCTGTGGAGAGAGCTGCTGACAGACAGTTTACAAACCTAGTGAAGCAGGCCACCAGTAAAGTTTCCGAAAGTTTGCCACAGAGCTGGGACATAAAGTTTTATACTGTAGTTAGGCCAGTGCAGTGTTCCTACCAGCATTTAGTGTTTGTTTTATTTGAAGGTGAAGAGGGTGCATTACACACCTGTCTCTTCAAGGTATACTCAAGCTTCAAGCTTGGGAAGAAATTTCTAGGCTTCTCTCATAAGGTATCCTAGACATCTGCAAATGGGCCTTCCATGGCTTAAGGTTTTGGGGGTCAGAAGCCTCCCCCGTGGTGCAAGGCCAATCCCTCTTTACAAGGTTTCAGGGATACTAGCAGCGACCATATTCTTAAGTCTCCCCCCTTTGCCTGACCTGCTGTTTGTAGTGGTTTCTGCAGTTCTGACCACCTCTGAGTTTCAGGTCTGTGCCTGGGACTAGGAAGATGGGAAGGAAATTCGACATCATTCCTGCTCCATCCCCGAGTTCTAATATGGACACCATGCAGTAAACTAACCGCAGGGACAAGAAGAGAAAATCAAGTGATGGAGGTGGGTCTTGTATCTTATCTGTTGCTTTCATTGGTTAACTAATAAAGAAAACTGCTTGGCCCTCTGATAGGGTAGAATTTAGATAGGTGGAGTAAACAGAACAGAATGCTGGGAGAAAGAAGCCGAGTCAGGCAGTCGCCATGATTCTCCCCCACTCCAGACAGACGCAGGTTAAGATCTTCCCTGGCAAGCCACCTCGTGGGCTATACAGAATATTAGAAATGGGTTAGATCAATATGTAAGAGCTAGCCAATAAGAGGTTAAAACTAATGGGCCAAGCAGTGTTCAAAAGAATATAGTTTTCATGTGATTATTTCAGGTAAAGCTAGCTGGGTGGCAGGACGCAGCCCGTCGCTCATATCACAACAATCAAGAAGCATCAGAAGGGAATGTGGACAAGATGCTAAATAATTAGAAAAGAAAAAGACGACTTTTGTATGGGGAAGAACAGTGCTTGAAGATGAGCAGTGCCCTAGGCTATGGTAAGAAGAAAGTCCACAGTGAGACTTGGAAGTGGGCAAAATGGCTGACATCTTGAGCCAAGAGACAGAAGACTTCAGCCTCATTTGTCTGGAAGCTTGAGGATAATGCAGAGCCCTGGAAAGGAGTTGCACTGATAGATGGGTACCGCTCTCAGGAGACAGTCTGTCTTCTGTCGTAACCAGAACAAGTTCTATGCTGTCTGTAACCGGTCAACTAAACCTGCATTCTAGAGGGAAAATAGGTCTTTGTTCCAGGTGCTGCCAAAATAAAAGAGTATAAGAGAGGAGGGATTAGCTACCGCGTTGAGACTAGCTCCCTAGCAGGGCATCAGGATTTATGCAGATGTGTATGTAGGAGAATAGTATCTTTTAGAACAGAATCTTTCTTAGATCTTAAACTGTGCAGCAACAATACATGGGGTAGGGATGGGGGTCGTCAGAGTGGTAAATCAACCAGGGATACAAACCTCTGAAAGACTTCCTGTCACAGAACAGTAGCTGTCCCCTCTCATGCCAAGATGAGTCATGTACCATAAGTTTCACCCAATAACATCCTCAACAAGAGAAAAAACACAGAACAACAAAATTAGGAGAGGGTCTGGCAACCAGATTCAAGACTCATGGGGGTTAAAGTCCCCAGATTAAATGAGTTGGAAATCCCACTTTGTCTACTATGCCAAACTTGAACTTGAAGCTCTGGGGATTTGCAAACCCTCCTTAAAGGCATTTTTTAAGACGATGCATCCAACAAATACAAGTTTCCCAGCGAGAGTCGGGATGTGGGGTAGCATTTTTGTTTGGTTGATTAAACTGCCCTTGTTTCTCATGTCTTTTGTGTGGAAAAAGGGCTCTCTTTTGTAAAGATCCTGGCTCTCTTCTTTGCCTCCTGAAACTCTGCTGGCCCAAAAGGGAAAGAAAACATTCATTGTGGGGGGTGGGGTGGGGTATTAGGAATAAACAGTTAAGATGTTGAAGATGGGCATATTTGATGGTGAATGCTTTTTACTGCACCATAACTTGTTAGAAGAGCCTTAAAAAAGAAAATCAAGCCGGGCAGTGGTGGCGCACGCCTTTAATCCCAGCACTCGGGAGGCAGAGGCAGGCAGATCTCTGTGAGTTAGAAGAGCTACAGGAACCAAAAAGCTACGGACAACCCTGTCTTGAAAATAAAAAAAAAAAATTAAAAAAAAGAAAAGAAAATCAACTTCAGAAATATAAACATGAATGCTATAAAAATAATAACACCACATTTCCAGTCAGCAGCCAAACCATTTCCAACACCTTGATCTTGTGTGGGGAACATCAATGATCCAGCTGAAATCAGCACAGCTAACCAGTCAGCTGACATCCTTCCCAAGGGGCATTGGGGCAATCTGGCCAGTAAGAGCTTCACCGTACTAACTCAGCCCATCAATGCCTGAGGCAGGTGGGAGAACAGACCCTAAGGTCATAAGGATGGGAGACCTGTCCCTGTCCCCCACTAGCTGCAACCATCGGGAGAACAGGCCCTGTACCTCACCTGGGCTGCACAATAGAGCCAACCCTGTTGGCCGAGGTGTGGGAAAGCTGGTCCCAAGGTCATGGGAGGGTTTCCTCATTGCTCATCTGTCAGGTGGTGGTATGGGCTGTGGAGAGAGTCACCCACCCTATCCCACCCGTGCCTATCAAAGTCTGAGGTAGGTAGAGGAGTTGGTCGTGAGGTCATAGGAACAGGAGAGCTGTCCTTGCCCCTCATTGGCTGCAGCGCTTGGGAGAGTGACCCCCCCCCCATCACCTGGGAAAATACAGTGGAACTGGCCCTGGGGTGTGGGCGTGGGAGAGCTGACCCTAGGGATATAGGGTCAGGAAGGCCAGCCCTACCCCTTGCTCATTGCTACAGGGGATGAATGAGTCGGGGTGTTGCTAGAGTCCACCCTGATGGTGAAGGCAAGGGAAAGCTGACAGGCTAACCAGTCCCACAGTTGTCCCGGCCCAGAACCAGGGTTGCATGTAGGCCCACCCCAGCATCCAACCCATCTGTGGTCCATTGGAGCACAGGGTGGGGGTGGGGGTGGTTCTGTGGTCCCAGGACTGTAATATTTCCACTACACAGGGCAAAAACAGGATGCCCAGGAAGAATCCCAGTGAGGGCCCAGCATCAATGGTGTAGCCGAGACCAGGGACCTTGAACCAGACCAATGATTCTTTGCCATGAACGCCTACATGTAAAAATGTATGGATAAAGGGGTTTACTGTGTGACTCCCCGTGTCACACTGCAGCTTCCATAGTGAGATTTCCCCTTTCTCCTTTCCCCCCACGTTTTTCTCTTAAATTTCATTTTGTTTTACTATGTGTAAGGGGAGGTGGGGTGATCAGAAGGCATAACGTAAAAGACAAAGAATGAATGAAAAGAAGTTAAAAAATCTTTGTGAATATTTCCCTTAGAAATATTCACCATCATCTTTGTGTTTACAGAAAATATTAAGTAACGCAAGTTTTAACTACTTTCTCTTCAGTTAAGTGGGAAAAATAAGTATTATTAATTTCATGTGGTTCTACGCAGAAACCAAATTCAGATACCTTCTGTTAGTAATTCATTGACAACCGTTATGATTTGAGGGGAAGTGAGGTAATGAAGTCTGTGGAGATGACAGAGGGAACTGTCTGGAGAAGTGGACACTACTAACAACATTAACTCAGGAAAAAATGTGGCATTTGTTGAGCAAAGCTCTGTGAGCTTCCACGCTGTTTGCTCTACTCCAGAAGACAGATAGTTCCTGTTTCTGTTTCTGTTTGACACCGTGGAGGTCACTACCTCCAACAAACAAGCATTCTGGATTCTACATTCTAATGTATTTTCTTTTCTCGACCCTTGATTTCTTGAAATTTCCTAAAACAGCCTAAAATAAGGAAATACTATTCCTTAGAATTCAACCATTGGAAATTCCACTTAGTTAAACATTGAAATATGTAACTTTAAATGGAGTCATTGGATCTGAAATCACTAATAAATGCTCATGTGGACCATGCCAAACGCCTTCAGGGATGCTATGCTGTATATAAAATGTTTTGTGTTGGGAGACTCTGTAATGTGGGGATTGGTTTATTTATCCAGTCCGGTTTTCTCAAAAATAAGTGTTTTCTTCAAAGAAAAGATTTCTATAATCTTTAAAGCATTTAGTTTATCTTATGTCTAGTTTAAAAGTGTCAAAAATATTGTATCTCACAAATCTGAAATACAATTCCTTTTTATTTATTATGTTTTATTTATGTGCATTGGTGTTTGCCTGCAATGTATGTGTGAGGGTGTTGGGTGCCCTGGAACTGATGTTATAGACAGTTGTGAGCTGCCATGTGCGAGCTGGGAATTGAACCTGGGCCTCTGGAGTAGCAGCCAGTGCTCTTAACCACTGAGCCATCGCTCCAGCCCGTCATTACAGTTCTTAACAGTTCATCATGGAAATCCCCAAAGATCTGAATTATTATGGAATTATTATAGATTCCTAGAACATGCCTTTCCATTAAATATATTAACTATCATTTACCCTCAGCTTCTTCAGAAAAAGACTTATGATTGGATGGGATAGGATGGAAGTATCCAAAATGTTAACCTATTTATAATATATGACCGGCGAAAAAGATAGGAAAGGGGAACTGAGATGTACTGTCAGAAAGAAAAAAATGACTAAAGGGAGATTTTGACAAATTTTCTAAGTTTCTGGATGTGATTATGTTCGTGATGTTTGTGGACAGTGAACAGATTATGAAATCACGGTAGATCTGTAGAAAACCTAGGCTGTGGAACTGTAGGGTGCTGAAGAGACATCCATCTTTTTATTAGCGCGTCCTGCCTTCGTAGCTGTTGTTTGTGGGCCTTCTCATTATACATCATTTATTTGATGATATTTTAGAGTATATTCACTCAGAATAATGGGTTTCATTATGAAATTTCATACACGTATGTAATGTATTTTGAGCATACCCTTTCCATAGCTTTGAAAACGGTAAAATATCTTCAGTCAATATTAGAAACACGAGGCTTTAAAAGCCTAAATATAGAAGCCTCTGAGAATTTCTCCAAGCCTGTACTCTCTTCATATTTTTTACTGTCTTTCCACATCTTCGTATCTAAGAAGTTTTGATCTGACCTAGGACAGCCGTTGAGGAAAGCAATGGATGGAAAGGTTGGTGACATAATTATACTATTAGCCCTCCTGCCAGATATTCACTGTGGGCAGGAGCTGCTTCATCTTATCTGAGCCTGTAAAACCCACTGTTGGAGGTCCCAAGCTCTCACTGATGTGTCTCAGAGTGTCCCCATTCCTCACCGTGTCTCCCAAGGTGTCTCAGAGTGTCCCCATTCCTCACTGTGTCTCCCAAGGTGTCTCAGAGTGTCCCCTATTCCTTACCGTGCCTCCCAAGGTGTCTCAGAGTGTCCCCTATGCCTCACTGTGTCTCCAAGGTGTCTCAGAGTGTCCCCATTCCTCACCGTGTCCCCCTACGTGTCTCAGAGTGTCCCCATTCCTCACCGTGCCTCCCAAGGTGTCTCAGAGTGTCTCTATTCCTCACCGTGTCTCCCAAGCTGTAATAGAATCTCTCCTTTCCTAGATTTGTGACTCACACACTGATGCGACCACTAACATCAGCAGTTTTGAGCTGTGTTCCCTTTATTGCCCCTTCAGGGAATACAGGAAGTTGGAAGCTTTCCAAACATTTCAGGTAGAAGGCATATGTATCAAACAGCACAAGTAGCACTTGCAATGGGAAGAAATGGGAATTATCAAACTATTGTCTGCACTTATAGGAACATATCAAATATGGGCAAGGCACACTGCTAGATAAAAAAAAATTGCATCTATTTATGTTTCTGTTTTATTCTGGCTTCACTTTATGCTGTAAAAACAAAGAAATTCTCTCAACAACAAATTTAAAAATATAAATTAAAGTAAAACATTTGAACAAAGTACAACACAAAGTAAAGTAAGAAGCACAGCCAGTGAAAAAGCAAGCACACCCAAGTGACTTTGAAGCCCTCTCCCACTGATGTGTGTCTCCAGTGGCAACCAGAGCTATCCCCTGATCTTGAGGACCCACATGACGGGAGCATCATTAGATTTGATTCCCCAGATAATCTAGGATAACCTTCCCATCTCATGATGCAGCTTCATACAGCTACAAAGTACTCACATGAGGCTTTTGCCACTTTCCTCCCTCCACACTGGGATGGTGTCTGGTTTCCTTATTTGTTTTTCCCCAGAGTATTTAAGGCTCAGCCTGCTGTGCTGTAGAGATCTGCTTTCTCTTGTGCTTTCCACCTTTCCCCAAACCATGCTTCCTCCTGGTGAGACCTGTCTGCTCCTTCTAGAGAACAGAGACCCGCAAAAGAATGGCAAGCAGGACTAGGGCCCCAAACCTGAGGAAGACTATACCGGATGGACAACTGAGCCTCTATCAGGATGCTCCTATTGATGACTCTACAGGCCTGCAGAGCACAGGTAGAGCCCAGCAATTCCAGTATGCTCACAGTGGTGATCCCACAGGCCTGCAGAACACAGGCAGAGCCCCACTGCCCAAGCATGCTCGCATGGATGATGTCACAACATGCAGAGCAGCAGGGCAGCTGTTCCAGAATAGCCATACCAATGACCCCACCACCGTGCAGAACAGAGGCACAGCCTGATTATCCCAGAATCAGAACAATGACAAGCAAAGCACATGAACATTGCAACTGGCTGTCACCCACTACTTTAACTAAGCCTTCAAGGACAGAAAGCCTTCTCCCTGCCACTTACTGTTCCAAAAAAGGGTGTTAGCAATTAGAGACTTTTTAAAAGAACACACAGCTAGGCGGTGAGGATCACAGTGTGGTGAAAAAGAAAGAAGCCACTGTGTGGCATAGAGGCTGCTTTCACAACTAAGAGAGACTCCCTTGCAAATCACCCCACCCTCGGCTAACAAAGCTGAGACATCCTGATTTATTGCCCACCCAGGGAACTGGACAGTCTTTTTCTAAGACCCTGGAGGGCCGCCTTTGTGCTCACGTTGCCTATGGACGTGGCCAGGGAGACCAGCATTCTGACTCCTGTTTTAGAAACAGCATTCACTCTGGGAGCCTACTTCTTTTTAACCTCTGTGAAAAACATTGTGGTACCTACGGGCACATACACATGGACATCTGGGTATGTGGACATGGTCATCACTGCCCTAGTGTGTGTGTGTGTGTGTGTGTGTGTGTGTGTGTGTGTGTGTGTGTGTGTATGTATGTGCGTGTGTATGAGCGCACGTGTGTGCACGTGCATAAACAAGCTTGCATTGATCTGTGGGCACATTAATCTCATCAAATACAATAGATACTTAGTAGTATTACACCAAGAAAAGAAAATGTGCAATTGGCTCTAAAGATAGAACCACTGAAATCAGATAGATAAACGTGTTTCAGCTTTTGTTTCTGATTTTTTCAGTCCCCGAATCCACTTCATACTTCATAGTGGCAGATTACAATTACACCCTGTATTTTTATCTTAAGGTGTTTGACATCTTCTAAAGAGAAATGGTCCCTTCACTACTGTAAGACGATCAATGATCTTGCCAAGGCAGCGTGGAACAAGGCAACGTTTAATATTCTTGGTTCTCAAGATGACCTCCACACAAGCACGTGGCCGAAAAAAAAAAGCAAAGGAACAACAAAAATCTTTCTCAGAGATCCAAAGAGTGTAAGGTCAGGCCACGTGTGGACTCAGACAGGACTCTGTAGCCTTGAGCTGCTGCCGTGTCTCCAAACTAGGGCTCATAACCCAGCCTGCCTTTCTCGCAGCTTTATAAAAAGTAACTGGGAATGAATGGGCTTTGTAAATTCAGAAGGCTTAAGTAGAAATCAGGACAGGTATTACTATCACTCCAGTTGTTACAGAGTGACTCACCTTTGAAGGAAGCCGCAGTGATGAGCGCTGAGGACGAAAAGGCATTAGATCCCGACTCCCACCTGGCCTGTGGCTTCATTCACTAAATTCGTGATGGAAGTTGAAGAGTCTTCCACAGGCTTCTCATTAGAATGGCTTTGGCTTCGAAGGAGGCCAGAGTTAAGATGTAACAAAGATTCTTAGTCTAATTTTTTTTCTGAAGTCTGGGGTTTCAATCATCACCATTCCTTAAATTAGAATGATCTTCCAAAATAGATACATGCAAACATTTTTTC
Organism: Microtus ochrogaster; assembly: GCF_000317375.1. NCBI lineage: Eukaryota > Metazoa > Chordata > Mammalia > Rodentia > Cricetidae > Microtus > Microtus ochrogaster. The sequence continues at coordinate 42,845,599 of NC_022031.1, forward strand.
TAATTTTTTTTTCTCATGGAAAAGTATGCAGCCTGCTATGTAATGTCACACATTAAAATAACATTGGCATAGAATGGAGATAAAATCCTTTCTCTGGAAATAAGCATATGTTATTAAAATTATATATCATTTGTAGCCAACTACGAGAAAAGACTCCACACTGAAGTGTTTCAGTTCGGAATGGATTTGGATTATTGTGACATTGTGCAATAAATATAGGACTAAGAGGCAAGAGACTTGGGCTCAACTTCCAGACAGCCCACTGAAACTTGAGGACCTGAAGACAGTGTTGACTTCCAGGAGTCTTAATGTTCTCACGTATAAAATGGATTAACATCACAGAATCCTTCTGAGACTGGAGTGAAAATAGCTCTGAAAGGTGCTTCACCAACCATGAAATGAGAGAGAAAAAGCCATTGAAATGCACTTTACAGTGAGGTGGTGCATGCCCTTAGTTCTAGCATCCTGGAGGCAGAGGCAGGAGGATTGGGAGTTCAAAGTCAATCAATCCATATAGAGTTTGAGGCCAGCCAGGGCTAAAAGAGACCAAAACACACAGATTAAAAACTGTCATGAGAAATACACTTTGCATATCAATTCTTATTTTTTGCCATGGTTCTTTATCATATGCGTGGATTTTGTGTTTTAGATATTAATCATCTTTTTAAAAATAGAGTCTCACTCTATATCCTTAACTCTGGCTGTCCTGGAAGACACTATGTAGAGTAGGTTAGCCTTGAACTCAAGGGAAGGGCATCTATATATTTTAAAAGACATATAGACGCCCTGTCTTACTGTTTTGAGCTATTACAGAGTATCTGAGAAACCCTTGGAATACAGAAAGAAATGGACCTTCTCACAGTTCTGTGATGGGAAACCCAGCCCACGGCAGAAGCTGCTGGTGATAGTGCTCTTGCTGAATCGTCACTTGGAAGGGAGGGAGGGAGGGAGGGAGGGAGGGAGAGATCACCTTCATATAATGATACTAACCCAATTCACGAAGGCAGAGAGACCTCGTGCCCTAGTACTTCTTAATGATTCCATTTCACAATACATTGGTGATTAAATTTCAACACAAGTTCTAAAGTGGAAATACGTTTAAATCATAGTGTGGCTCAAACAATGCACAGGTAACAGTGTAGTCTACACTAAAAAAAGAAAGAAACAGCATTTCTCTGTAATATTAGGAAAAACACAAAGATGCCCGAAAAGAAACCCAAATCAGAATGAAAAGAAAATAATTTTTATTCGTAAATGAGATGATCTTACACAAAATTCTTAAAAAAAAAGACCTTAAAAATGCTGAAACAATAAATAAACCAATAATACAACAATGTTGCAAGGTACAAAAGGAGCATACAAAAATACTTGCATTAGTAACTTGTCTCAAAAAGAAATCAAGGAAGCAGTCCCATCTGTAACAGCATCAAAAAGAATAAAATACTTTGGAATAAATAAAAAAGGCACAAAAATGGCACAGTGACAACCACAAAATACTGATGGAACGAAGTAGGAAAGACAGTGGAGATGTGTTCTGTGCTTATGGATTGTAAGACAATGTCCTTAAATCTCCCACACAGTCCACAGCAACTGACATTCAACTCAAAGCCCATCATAACATATGTAAAAGACATCTCAACAGTCAGCTTCAGTATTCCTACACACCCACAAAGGACCCTAAATAACTGAAGTTATCTTGAGGAAGAAGAATGAAGCTGGAGATGTCACACTTCCTGACTTCAACATACACCAAAATCCTATCGATATGTATGTAGATCAATGGGACAAGACAAAGTGCAGAATGGTCTGTTCATCTTCCCATGTGCTTGGGTCCAGCACAAGGAGAAAGGACAGTTATTCCACTAAACAGTACTGAGAGAACTGGACATCTTACCTTGTACCATGTACAAAACTCAGCTCAAAATGGACTCAAGATGCAAATAAAAGGTCGCCGAACATTAGCGAGACCTCGTGGTATTGGTGTTGGCGATGGTTCTGTGAACGTAACACCAAAAGCACAGGCAACACGAGCCAAAACAGATCGGCGGGGCTACGCTGAACCAAAAGCCCTGGAAAGCAGACAAGCGCCAACTTGAAATGGCAACGGCGAAAAGAGAGAAAAAGACTACAAACCACACATCCACACGGGGTTCATCTCCAAAACACACGAGGAATCCCTACAACTCAGCCGCAAAACCACAGATTACCCATTGGAATTAGCCCAAGGATCTGCACAGATAATTCTCCAGAGGAGACACAGACCCGGCCGGCAAGTTTGGGAAACTCTGACCAGCATCGTTCTCTGCTGGTCTCTCATTCTACCAGCTGCGGTGAGCCATACCTTTATACCAAGACTACACACCTTAGTGAGACCTGCACAATCCCGCCACCGCGCGATACAGCAAGAATGTAAAACTGCAGCCATAAGAAAAACAGAGTGGCATTTGTCAAAAAAAAAAAAAAATCCTGAAAGTAGGGCTCCTATATGATCGGTTACCCCATTTCTGGGTGCCTGTCCAAAGAATTAAAATTGGAATCTTGAAAAGATACTCGCATTCATTTATCTATCACAGAATTATTCTGTGATGTGGAAGATGTATGTGGAAGGTGAAGATGTGGAACCACCCAAACATCCAACGACAAATGACTGTCAAAAGAAATTCAGTGTATTTGCACAGTGCAATACTATTCAGCCTCAATAAAGTGATATTTACCTTACACAATAACATGGAGAATATTTTTCTGGAAAAAAAATTCAGCACCAGAGATGTAGTATAATGTCCCTACTCACAGTATCTGAGAAAGCAGTGAGTGAGGCTGCCAGGAGGAAAGAGAAAAAATGTTGTTTTTTTTTTGTCATAGCTTTTAGATTTTGTTGCACAGTATTATGTCTATACTTAACAGTGCTTGTTGTCCACTTAAAGTTAAGTTAAGGCTATCAGAATAATCAATATGTATAGTGTTGATTAAACACACATACACATTTACACACAAACATTTTGTGGGGGAGCAAAGTCTTATTCATCTTTGTCCACATCTTTAGCCTAAAAACCCTTCCTGAGCTCTCATGGACAATTAGGAGACCTTTGTAAATCCATAGGGCAATTAATTTCTACCTCAAAAGACAGCTCGAATCAAAAAGAAAAGGAAAATAAAATTAAATCTGCATATTGAAAAGTGGAGCTTTTAATAACAGAGGAACAGTAAAAAAATTAATCAAAAGTAAAATACAACTAAATCAAATAGAAGTGAGAGAGACTAGATAAGCAAAACAAGATAAAATGAGCAGATAAACAGTCGCATTAAAGTGAATTTCATGTAACAAATAATTGTTACTCATAAATAGAAGAAACTGAAAAACAAATAAAAATAATCTCAAAGAAGGCAGAGGAACTATTTGAGTCCATAGATAAATTCCTTTAAATGGTCAAGAAATAGTATCAAGATTAATGAATCACTCTGAGTATACAAAAAATGATAAAATGTTACATAAAGTATGATCTAGGACCTAAAACCTGAAAAACAGGATACAAGATAAGCTACGGGTCACTTCATTTGCTAATATGCACAGAAAATGCTCAACAAAATGCAACGAGAGTTGAACTACTTGCTAGAAGATAATACACCGTGAGCAAGGAGATCTGCCACGGAAATAGGAGAGATATTCTATTTAATAAAAATTATCAAAACAATATACCATATCAGTAATGCAAGCAATAAAGGCTGGATTTAAATAAATTACTCCACTGATTAAAAAAAATCACCTGAATTTATCAGAAGTAAAAGATGGAGAGGTAGAAAAATAATTTCATTTTGACTTTTTAAAAATGTTATTGAATATTAACTGTGAGGAGCTTTATTCAACTGAAAGGAAGATCCACTTAAAACTGCCAACTAGTGTTCCACACACCTGAGGCAGCACCAGCCACACCCTCTTAGGGACAGATTTAAACACTGTTCTCATTCTTTACCAATGAATACTTTTCCGTCTCACAAATGCAGTGACACTTGGGGACATCTTACATAGTATGGAATAAGAGACAATGTTAGTTGTATATTTAAGGAAAAAAATCAGTGTCTCCTTATCATTTCTATTATTAGATGGACTCAGCAATTTTTCAAGAGTTTCATCATATGTATATGGCAGACAGGTATGTGCATAGGAGTAGGGGGTGCCCACAGCAGCCGGAGCATTGGATCCTCTGGAGCTGGAGTTACAGGGGTTGTTAGCCACCTAACGTGGATGCAGTGAGCCGAACTCAGGGCCTCTGATACAGCCGTTCATGCTCCTAGTCACCGAGCCGTCTCTCCATCCCGTGTAGTCAGAAATTTAAGTACAAGCTATTCATGGTACCAGAACACACACACACACACACACACACACACACACACACACACAAAGAAAGAAAGAAAGAAAAAGAAAAGAAAACACATAAGAAAAGGCTTTAACAAGACAAAAAAAAGTATCATATTATAAAAAAAAAAGTTCCAGGACAAAAGAGAAAAATGGAGTAACAATGGGACTTCACAGGTTGATCTAAAAATTAGTGAAACACAGAAGACAATCCCAACTATTTTGTATACAACTTGAAAAGACTTTTATTTGTAGATTCCTGTGTGATGGAATTCCCTTTTTAACTGAAATCAAATTAGCCCCGCTGCGGTTACTTCCATCAGTGCTGTAAGGTTACCAAGATAGAGAAGTCCCCAGATGCAAAGCAGCTCTGAGAGCTGAGACACTGAGATGTACATGCAAGCTGCTTGTCGGTCTGAAGGGAGCTTTTATGTGTATATAAAGCAGGATTAGGACTGACCAGATTGTTGAGTAGACACCCTTCCCCTGTCGCATATATTCCTTCTTCGTGACTTTTCATTTACCCTTCTTATGTCTTCAGAGAAGGCGCCTCTAGAAAGATACTAAAAGAGGGGGGAAGGGGAGTATTTCAATACCAGAGAACGGCTCAGGGTCTACCATTCTGCTGGCATGGGAAGTCTTCTCAGTAAAGAACTGCAAACAGATTCATATTACGACAAGTCTGGGGCAGCAGCTGAGAGGTCACAGAAGGAGAGCTAGAGCTTGTCATCACTCCACGGGGTCAGGAGATCAGAAAACCCGGAGGAGAAGTTGGAATCGAACACCTCCAGGGAGCAGATCTACACTGAGTGTGCGTTGGACTAATACTAAGAACTGGGCTCATTTTTGCATACAAAAAACTGTAGGTCTAAGAAGGGTCCTGGCGTAGAAAACAGAAGAGGAAGAATGCGTTCCACTTCAGTTTTAGAAGTCCTCTGCATGAATAAGTATCTCAGTTTAAAGTAAGTAAATCAAACACACACACATACATACATACATACATACATACATACATACATACATACATACACACACATACACACACAAACACACACACGGACACACAGACACACATACATACATACACACAGACACACACATACATACATATACACACATACACACAGACACACATACATACATACATACATACATATCCACAGACATACATACACACATATACATACACACACATACACACACAAACACACACACGGACACACAGACACACATACATACATACACACACATACACACAGACACACACATACATACATACACACACATACACACACAGACACACATGCATACATACAGACACATACACACACATACATACAAACACACAGACACACACAGACACACGCATACACTATTAAAGTAACAGAAGAAAAGAGAAAGTGTTTCAACTTAAAAATTAAAAGAAACAACTTTTGGACTTACTCTGTGACGGTACATGATACTGTTATTTTTTTTTTTTGTAATAGTTCTGTTTAGATGCAAAACCAAGGTTTCCATGAAAGAGGCCACAGAGACATGTTTTAAAAATCTGAAACCTGAGATGCCACAAAATTACAGAAATTACGCTTCCATCTAGGCAGAGTGGGGTGACGCAGCGTTTGAGAAGTGGAGGCTGAAAGATCAGAGGTTCAAGGCCATCCTCGGCTACATGGAGAGTTTGAAGACAGTCTGGGCTACATGAGACCCTGTGTGAAAATAAAAATCTCCCACAACTCTCATAGAAACAAACCAAACTTTGAAGGAACAGATCGTCTTATATAACTGGTTTTAAGAAAAGAAAATGAGATAAGGCTATCTTAATCATTTTCCAAAGCTAATATAATCTGATTTCACCAACTGAGGAAGAGAAAAAGAAAGTAAAACCTTTGGCTAGGAAAGTCTGCAAAGAAAGATGCAAACCTCCTCAAATGAAATATTAACTTACTGGATTTAAAAGGATATTCATCTAAAAATTAAACATCATGATCACATAAATGTCTCTCCAAGATTTCAAAAGAAATCTATCATTGTAGTTACTCAGTAAGTAATTTTTTAAAAATCATGCCCATCTTTCAATGTGCTTTGTAAAAGCATTTGTAAGAAATTTACCTTCAAGAACAAAGTAAAGGCCTCTAAAAATTTAGCTTCATAAAACCAATAAGAATGTCAGGGGGAGGGAGTCATAGCCAACCCTTCCCGAACTCTAGAGAGTAACTGGCTTCTTATTTATCTCAACTTTAAAAAATGTGTATGGACATTTTGTCTGTATGTTTTGTTTATACACCACATATGTGCCTGGTGCCAGAAGAGGGCATCGGATCCCTAGGAACTGGAGTTAAAGATGGTTGCCAGCCACTTTGTGGGTGCTGGGAATCAAACCTGAGTCCTCTGTAAGAGCATTCAGAATTCTAAAGCACCAAGCTAGTTCTTTGACCCCAGTCTTAACTTTTAAAACAATTTTCCTAGTATCTGCTCATTGCAAGAATTGATGGAGCTCATAAAGACACGTTCATTGCACTCAGGAAACAGAGACAGGCAGATCTCTGTGAGTTCAAGGTCAGCCTGTTCTACAGAGTGAGTTCCAGCCAGGACGACACAGAGAAACCCTGTCTTGAAAAACAAAAACAAACAAGCAAAAACCCCAAAGACTTTAAGTATATCACATTCCTTGGCCACATATATTTACAATATATTGATATTTCATACTATGTTGTATTACATATCCAGAAAGCGTACACTATATATATTTGCACACATACATCCACCATTCCTCCCTGCCATTTCCCTATCCCGTACTGCACACGCCTGGAAATAACCCTCACATCCCAAAAGACCTCTTTTATATCACTGTTTCATCCGCAGCTTTCCCCAGCTCCGTGGTTGCTTCTCCAGCCTCCTTGCTGACTACGTGTGTTATTCACCCTTCGTGTCCCTGCCCTGTTTACGAACCTGCCTTCCTCTTCAGATTGAGAGTGCCACACATCAAGTTTGGAGAGATTCTGTGTACCCGAATAAACAGTAAGTAAACTAAACCCATTTCTAGAATGTGCGTTTCCATCTTAGTTTTCCAAAATGTTGCTTCAAACTTGATTACCAGATAACAGTCTCCACTCTCTTTCTGTGCTCAAAGACAAGCACAGTCTGAGCACCTTCCTGGGACTTCTCTTTCAGCCCAGAGAGTGATGATGGAAAGAATGTTTGGGTCCTTTTACGATAACCAGAACAATACCCCTAATTTATCATCTCCTGTTTTTATATACCACAAAATCAATTAACCATAGAGTCCCAGGGCCAGAGGTCTTTTTGAACTGGACATTGTACCAAGGGGATAACTGAGGCCCGAAGAAGTGAAACTGCACCCCCAAGGCTACCACCTTGGGAATCAGTAACACAGCTCCCAAGTCTGTTGCTTACCATCTCACTAAACATTTACACAGAGATGTAGATGAGTTCTCCCCCCCCACACACACACACAAGCCTTTCAAACACTGATTCACTTTGACTGTGAGTAACCATCAGTAAACACAAACAGTTTTGGATACTGATCGGCAAAACAGCCGACCACACATGACAACCGATACACCCTTGCTGCTACTGGAACAAAACTAGTGGTGCGTGGACCAGTGTCCTCCGGAATCGGTTGGTTCCTGAGCTTTGTTTCTGTTGTACGTGTGTATGTGCATGATGGCTTCTTCCCCGATTCTTATTAGTGTCATACAAAAAAAAAAAAGGAACTTGAAAATCTGGAGGCTTCTATTGTTGTGCGCACATGTGACTGTTATCTAAATGACATTGAAATTGTTCAGACGGTGAGTGGAAGGCAAGTGTGCCTGTACCTATTGCATTACGTAGGGAAACCAACGTAGGCTGCTTTGCGTGTCACCAAATGCCCCGCATGTGACATACAGAGAGTGACATAATCCAAATATTCTACTAAAGCAGCCCACAGTAACAAATGCATCATTTCTGAAGAGGAAGAGCGAGCAGATGGCTCAGCAAACAATTGTAGAACAGCCAGCTTCCCCCTCCAAAACACCTCCAAAACCAAACTGCCTCCCAGTGTCTCTCATCTTAGGCCCCAGGGAAACTCGGAGACAGAGAATGCAAGCACCGCATTAGCGGCAGTGTTAGGAGGAGCCCTCAGCCATGATGCCCTGGGCTTCAGCCCAAAGGACCTGAGCAAGGTTCTTTCTTCCCCTCTATGTCACCTGAAGCAAGCTACAGAATTTTCTTATCCACAACATAGAATTAACACCACTCTGGAACGCAAGCTATCAGAACAACACTGCTTAAGGACCTGAAAAGAATAAACGTGAACTCTATTAAAAATACAGGCTAGTGAAAATTAACCGAAGCCAACCTAAAGCGCGTAGCATTTATCACGTGTCGGGCTGGGAGAGGGCTAGCTCCGGCTGGTCGCAGCTTCACAGATCCTTGCTCGCTTTCTGCGGGGTTGGGTTGTCTAGGTTTTAAAAGCTGCCATGACTCTACTCTCATCACAAGGGGCGGGATGCGCCTGTTTCATTCATCTCTCGTCCAAGAACGCTAACAGCTATGAGCCGCTCGCTAGCTAAGTGACAAAAGATTTGATGCGATTGCCTTGCTACTATTTTAAAAGATCGTTCTCGCCTTTTCCTTTTGTTGCTATTGCTGAAAGGGCAAGCACGGAGGAAAACAAAACAAATATATCGAGAAAAGGCTAGAGAGACTATTTCTGTATGACTTGTGCATCAGCCTGAGAAATAATGGCTCAGTCATTTTCAAACCCATGATTCTTTGGATGTTGACTGATTTAATCTGCATACTGGCCTTATTAAGTAAGAATTAGTTCTGACTCTTATAAAGCTTGAACACAAATCCAAGTCGAAGAAGCTCCTCGCTGTGCCAAGTTGGCTCATTAAGGTGGAAAGAGCGAGGTGTCCTTTGGCAAGATAAATCATAATTAATTTCTAATACTGTAAAGTGAATTGCTGGAGTGGTGAACATCCAAGAATCAACTGTCCTCAGACTCCATTAGTGAGAGAAAAGCACCTAAAACAAGCATTATAAAAGCCATGATGACAAGCTAAGCAGCTTTGATGATCCCTTTTGCTAGTTTTAATTTCATATAATATATTTATTTTATTGTTTATTTACTGACATCCTGCTAATAATAGCAGACTCTCCCAAAAGCAGAGACTAGACCAAAATAGTAGAATACTAATTGGTGGATCAATAAAGTACTCTATTCTGCTTCCATAAATAGATATTTTGACGGCAATCCTTTGCTTTGAGGTAATCGAAATAGATTAACTAGATCTTTAATAGATGTATATAATAAGAACCACAGACAATATGCCCAAAGAGCATCATTATTTTATTCAGGCAGATGGTAGGAATGGAGGGGAAATGGGGAATGAACACTCTTAGAGTAGCTGCTTCATATGTGTGTGTGTGTGTGTGTGTGTGTGTGTGTGTGTGTGTAGGGCCCCATGTTATCCCCTATATATAGTTTAACTCTCAAGTGTCATGACAACCCCAGGTACCGTCTCTTTCAGAGGAGGAAATGATCTTAGGAAATTTAACTTGAAGCCCACTCCACGAGAGGGTGCCCATGCCTGACACCGTTGGATGGCCAGGAACTAGAGACTGCATAGCCCAGAGGCATAGGGTAGAACCAAGCACAATAGGTCAAAAAAAAAAACCCAATAAAATGATTCCTAATGATATTCGGATATTCTCATAGATCAGTGCCTTGTCCAGTCGTCATCAGAGAGGCTTCCTCTGGTGGCCAGTGGGAATGGATGCACAGCCAGACATTATGCAGAGAGAGTCTAAATTGGAGGTCTCCATTGGGTCCCTCCCCTAGGGGCTTAGGGAATCCCACAGAAGAGGAAGAGGACAGACATGGGCTCACAGAGGATGAAGCAGCAAGCACCTAGCCTGCATGGGTCTGCACCAGGCCCCCTGTGTATATGCTATGGCTGTTAGCTTGGTGTTTCTGTGGGACTCCCAATAGTGGGAGTGGGTGTGTCTCTGACTCTTTTGCCTGCTCTTGGGACTCCTTTCCTCCTAATGGGTTACCTTGTCCAGCCTTGAAATGAGGGCTTTTTGCCTTGCCTTATATCATCGTTTTCCTTGTTTGTCTCTCCTTTCTTAGAGGCCTGCTCTTTTCTGAATGGAAACAGAGCAGTGGTGGACCCAGGAGAGAGGAGAGGTGGGGGGAGCTTGGAGGAGTGGAGGGAAGGGAAACCTTGGTCAGGATGTATTGTATGAGAGAAGAGTCTATTTTTAATTAAAAAGAAATTCAAAACCAACCCCAACTCTACCCTGTGCTCCACTGTCTCCCATCACTTAGAGATGCTCTGGTAGGGAAGGGTTAGCACCTGGCATCCTGAAGGAGTGTCTAGAGACACCTGTGATTCGGGATGGGTGTTCTCCAGAGTCACTGACCCCTTGGCCTATGCAGAGTCTACCTGAGAATAGTGGGGGCAAGAAAGGAATCTTTGAAATGTAAAGTTGGGAGAGAGAGAGACAGAGAGAGAGACAGAGAGAGAGACAGAGAGAGAGAGAGACAGAGAGAGAGAGACAGAGAGAGAGAGACAGAGAGAGAGAGAGAGACAGAGAGACAGAGAGACAGAGAGACAGAGAGAAAGGGCAGGAGGGAGAGAGAGATGAAGAAGAGAATGCAGGGGAAAAGCTATCCCCTTCCTTCTTCACCATGTCATGTCCAACCTTCTTCACCATGTCATGACTCCTAAAATCCCCATGATCAATATCCCATGAGGTTATGAACTCATCAGTGAAGCCCGCTGATAAAGCCAGAGCCTTCAATGTCTAATGACATCACCCCCAACCCCACAAAGCCCCACTACTGCACATTGTTGGGCTGGGAACCAGATTTCAACATGTAGTCTTTAGGGAGACAATGCAAATGCAAACCATAATTAGGTATTGAAACAAATATCTATTGCGTAGAATATTAACATCGGTGTACTACCATTCCTTTGAGGCCCCTGGCCAATATTTCTCATCTCAGAAAGCTTCAAGGTAACCCTCATTACACAGTATATTTCAAGGGGGAAGGAATGTGTAACTGTATCTCTTCTTCCTTCCTTTGAAGGTAGCCTTTAAAAATGGTGTCTACCATAGCTTTTCTTCCACAGGAAGCAATCGTGCCAATCTACACTATATTCCTAAGATCTTCAAAAGAACAGGATGTGTTCCATTGGGGTTGATCATACTTCTATCACTGCCTCTAGGGTTTAGTCTCGCATATAAGGTCATCTTAAAAAGTTGTAGTTTGTAAATAAAATTGATTCAACTTAGGAAGCAGAAAAATGCTAAGTGGGGGAAATGGCTACTGAGTTGATATTTGAGCTTTCACTTATATCCAATGTTTTTTATATACTCATAGGGTACACTGTGATATTTCAGTGCATGGACACAATGGATATGGATAAAATCAGGGTAACTAGCATTTCCATCTTCTCGTGTTTATTTTGAAGTCTCCAAGCTCCTGTATTCCAGCTTTTCATTAAATATGTAATGTGTTATTGTGAACTGTAGTCACCCTGCTGTGCTTTAGACTTGTTCCTTCTATTGAATAGTATTTCTGCACCCAGTGTCCAATCTCCCTCTAGGGTAAGGAGTTCTCTCTATAGTCACCATCCTTTCCAGCCTCTAGTAATCTATTTTCAGATGGGTTATTTTAGCTTCCACATATGAGAGAGAACATGTGGTATGTGTCGTTCTGCGCCTGGCTTATTTTACTTAACACAATTTTCTCCAGTCCCATTCATTTGGCTACAAATGAAAGGATTCTGGTCTTTTTATGACTGCACAATAGCCCATTGTGTACATATACATGACAGACTCTTGTCCATTCATCCACTGTCAGGCATTTAAGTTGATGCCATGCCTTGGCTATTGTGAATGGCACTACAATACACGTCAGAGTACAGGTATCCCTTTGATACAACGGCTTCATTTCCTATGACTATATGCCCAGTGGGAGATAGCTGGATCGTATGCCACATCCGCCATACCATTCCCCATAACGGTTATGCTAATTTATAATCCACCAAGTTCCCACTTATTCACACCTCCTGATCTCCCAACTCAAATCCTTTCTTCTGCCTTTACCCCTTCTTTCTCTCTCACACAGAATGAAACAGTGTGTGTGTGTGTGTGTGTGTGTGTGTGTGTGTGTGTGAATTTGTGTCTATACACATGTATCTAGCTAGATGGGTATACATGTTTCAGCATCAGAAAAGTCCCATAGTCATTATCAATACATAAATCAGAAACTCTAATGGGATCTCACTCCTTCTTTGCTTTCCCAACAAGTCATCAAAATAGAATCATTTTAATCACAGGAAGTAAGATGTTCAGGAAAAGGAAAATAGCATCACGGTCTCATTTGTTGTGCAACCCAGGAACTACTGTCCTTACTTCCAAAGCATAAGAACATGAAGAGAAAGTTCAAAGTAGAGCGACAGCCACAGGGAAGCGCCTAGGAAGGTGATGGGTTACAAAGGTAAAAGCAATCATTAAGGGATCTGATTTTCATGCCAAAGATGAATTAAAATAATAGACCTTGTAAGTCATGGAAACTCTCTAAGTTTTCTCTAAGGGAGCTGGAAAATGGTGTTTGAGAATGAAAGTGGCGTGACATGTCATGCTCTTAGAAGGCCATGGAGATGAAAACAGAATGTAAGCAGAGGGCAGGAATGAAGGAACGCTAGGAGGCCGTTACAGAAACCCAAAGTCTCAGAGGCGAGGGAGATGGCCCATCAGGTAGCAGTGTGTTCTGACCTTGCAGAAGACCTGAGTTTGGTTCCCAGTACCTACTTTAGGGAGCTTACAACTGCCTGTCACCTCAGTTCCAGGGGATCCAATGCCTCTGGCCTCCTCAGGCACCTGCACTTGTGTGCACATACAACTACCCTCCCCTCCCACAGAAAATATTTTATTTTAATCCAGAGATTGTTATTCCTAAGGATATTAACTTTCTCTGGTACCAAAAGTCTTAGTTGGGCAGTAGATATACTGTCTCAGAACACAGGAAAAGGTCAGCCATTGGAGAGGTGTGTGTGTGTGTGTGTAAAGCCACCTGAAAGGACATTGAAGAGACCTTCCAGATAAGAGTCATGTCCAACAATGACCCCATGACCTTTCCCCAGTATATCACATGCCCTCAGACAAAAATAATGACTTCAAAGCTATATTCCTAATGTATTATAAAAGCATAGTTCATGCTCGCTATATCAATTAGAAATTAAAGACATAGGCAAGCAAAATCAAAGGAAATAAAAACAGTTTCAACATTCAGGGGTAACCAGTAAAACACTGTCTATCATAAATATGATATACACATTGATATATATATATATGTATATGTATATACATATATATATATTCTAATAACTAAACAAGACTTCTATCTTTACAGTATTTGTGCTTAACCCAAGCTGGAGTCCTTTGGGAAAACAGACCCACAATTGAGAAGATGTCCCTAACAAAGTGACCCGTGGTCAAGCCTGTGGGCCATTTTCTTGATCCATGATTGACATGGATGGGTCCAGCTCACTCAAGGCAGTGTCACTCCTGGGGAAGTGGTTCACACTGGTATAAAAGAGCAGGCTAAGCAACCCAGTAAGCAGTGCTTCCTCCATGGCCTCTGCTTCAGCTTCTGCCTCCAGATTCCCCCAGCACTGAGTTCCCACCCTGACTTTCCTCAGGGATGTCATGTGACATGAGACTGGTAAGAAGAAATAAATGCTTTCCTCCCCAAGTTGCTTGGATCATGGTGTTTATCATGGCAATAGAAACCCTAAGACAGCATTCTATAATCTTCTTTTAAAATATAATATATAGGGACTATACTGCCCTGTAAATTTGTATCGGAATCAGATACAAATTTACAGGGCAGTATAGTCCCTATGTAGTATAGGGAGACTAAACTATAGGATTAGAATCCTTCTAACACCCTTTAAGTAATGAGCAATACAAGCACAATAGAAACTAATAGGATACACAGGGTTAAGATCTAAATGATGAGCTTGTGCCTTCTCCTGGGGTCTCCCACCGAGCTCTCAGGGCTCTTTTGTGAGCTCTCTCTCATCATAGTGCTTCACAACCCTCTGGTTTCAATCCCTTCTCTCCATCATACTAACCAGCTCCATCCCACATCAAGTGATGAGAACACTATCAAAAGAGAGCTTCAGAAGAACATCTGTCATGCTAATTGAGCCTCGAGGGGGGGGTCTTACCTGACCTCAGTCTTGTTATTTCCCAGCCCTGAATCATATCACCGCCATGATTCATTCCCTGAGCACCTCAAAGTGTACAAGTGGCTCTGAACTTTCTCTGTTATCTAAGCACCCTGAGTAACATCTCTGCGTGTCTTCAGACATGGAACCCACAGATCCAGTCAACAACAAATATTTATTGAATATCTCTTTTGGCCCAGGCACCATGCTTGAAATTTGAGATAAAGCGATCGAGAAGAAAGGAACAGTCTTTGTCTTTGGGAAGCTTTATTTTTTCCTCTGTTGCAAAAAGCAGAGAACAAAACAAATCAACTAGATTAGATGGTGATGAGCATTGTGGAGTGAAGGGAATAGCAGGGTAAGTACCAGCCTAAAGGGGGGTGGGATGCTATGAGCAGGAAGTCCTCAGTATAAAAGGGCGGCTTTGGGGGGGGGGGAGCAAGGGAAGAGTGGACCACAACAGGGCAGGAGCACTGCAGGCGGTGTCCCTAAGGCAGGAACACGCTTCTCAGTAGAGAATGCAGGCCAATGTGTCTGGAATGGGAAGCTAGGAGGCAGTGGATGATGTCAGAAAGTCATCCAGAAGCGAGGCCACGGGACTTTGCATCATTTTGTCTGAGGGACACGGAACCCATCTGTGCTGATGAGAGCAGCAGCAGCAGCACATGACTAGGATTGGGGAGGATAACTTCAGAGGGCAAAAATAGAAGCAAGAAGCAAACCAGGAGCCTGGAAGAATTCAGAAGCCTGTGACTTGGCCCGAGAGAGCAGCTGTGTGGGTGGCCAGAAGCGAGCAGACTGTGTCAAGCTAGAAGGTGCAGCCTCTGGCCTGGTAACAGTTTTTGTGGGTGGTGGGGGGTGGAGTGAGAAAAAGAGATGTGATCAAGGAGATCATCAGACTGAAAGAACAGGGCATCAAGAAAGGATTCAAGGAAGACCCAGTCCATAAAACAAGCCACGTGCATCCAAGTGAGCCTTTAGAGGGCCCCTCCAGAATTCTCACAAGCCATTTTGTAATTAATTACAAGACAAGGCATACTGTGGTGACTAATTAAGAACAGAGAAATGGGGCTATCAGTTGGTAGAAAATAAATGTATGTTTAAGAAAGCATCTAATGAGAGTAGCACCGCAAGCAAGCCAATGTTACGACTCTAGGTATGTGAGATATGTAGACTGCCCTAGGATATGAGACAGCTACATTGGCTTCCCAAGAATTTAGAAAAGGTTGTGAAACTGGCATTAGAGTATAGTGCTTGGGGCACAAGCATAAAGACCTGAGTTCAAATCCCCAGCATGTATGCAAAAGTTGAGCACACTCGTACATACCTATAGCCCCAAAGCTAAGAAGACAGAGACATATAGACCCTGGGGACTTGCTGGGCAGGTAATCTAACTGAAATGATGAATTTCAGGTTCACTGAGAGACTCTTGTCAATCCTACTGCACGCACTGGCTTTGTGGGAGCCTAGGCAGTTTGGATGCTCAACTTGCTAGACCTGGATGGAGGTGGATGGTCCTTGGACTTCCCACAGGACAGGGAACCCTGATTGCTTTTCGGGCTGAGGGGGGGGGACTTAACTGGGGGAGAGGGAGGGAAATGGGAGGCGGTGGTGGGGAAGAGACAGAAATCTTTAATAAATAAATAAATTAAAAATAAATAAATAAAATAAAAAAAAATGAGGTGGAGGGTGTCACTCCTTCCTGAGGCTTAACACTAAATCAATGGTGAATAGGAGAGACATTTTCTTCAGTAGGGTAGGCATTACTAAGGTGACCACAATCCTGTAAACAAACTCTGTCTCACTCATATTCTTGTGAAGGACCCTAATAAAACTCATTGGGTCACCCAAAGAAGGACATGGAAAAAGAAGTTGGAAAGAGTGATGTGGGAAGCCCTTCTGTATATGTGCAACCAGCAAAGGAGAAAGTCGCAAGCCACCAGCCAGAACCTTACTGGCAAACCACGAGCCTCGTGGTGAAGTATAAAATAATAGAAAGTGGGTTAATTTAAGATGTAAGGACTAGCTAGAAATATGCTTCAGCTATTGGCCAAACAATATTGCAATTAATATAGTTTTTGTGTGATTATTTCAGGTCTGGGCAGCTGGGAAATAAGCAAATAGTCCCTGCCTACAGGAGAGAAAGGGTAGCAGGAGACAAGAGAGGTCAACAGGAGGGCAGTCAAGCATATTACAGACATGTATGAACATGTCAGAATGAAATCCATTCCTGTGGATGATTAACATATGTTAGAAAAAACAATAAAAACATCAAACATTGGCTTCTAGCCTCCCTGGCACACACCAAAGTAAGTGCACATACATGTGCATGTAGAGGCACACACTACACAGAGAAATCAGAAAAGCAAATATATATTGAGGACTTTGTATACGTTTGAGGAATAGGGCAATGAAAAGTCATGCTGGACAAGATCAACCATTCTTAGTCTATGTCTGTGTGTCCCAAAGGTCACCTGTATACATACAGACTGCAGAGCTACTAAGGAAGGACTAGAGAGGGACCAGCTTACATGTCCTCCCAGTGATGAAATTCACTACGAACCAGCAATGGCTCACCAAAATTCCTGTGGGTCTCAGCAGATATCAGCACCACTACTGGCTAGCTGTAAGGGAGTCAGATTCTTTTCATTGGTTGGTCCATGCAGCATAGACACTTTTTAGAGGGAAATAGCAAACTTTGACTCATCAATAAATTACTCACTCATTGATAGGCAAGCTTCTAGGGCACCTCTGGCTTAGTCAGTGTCACAAATCTATAAGCTATACCTGATGTGATGTATTAATAGCCCACCTGAAGAGGAGGTGAATGACTGTAAGAGCCAGAAGACCAAACCATCTACTTAAAGACTGTGTCTACGATATAAGACAGAGAAACTGCACCATGCTTACTTCAGTCCTGAACAATGACAGCATAAGTTGACATGTCAGTGTAAATAGAGGAATCTCACAAAGTCTCACCCATAGGTGAAGAGCTACGGGCCATTAATGACTGTCAAGAAAGGGCGAATTGCCAAGTGGTGATGATGCATGCTCTTAATCCCAGCACTCGGGAGGCAGAAACAGGTGGATCTCTGTGAGTTCGAGGCCAGCCTGGTCTACAAGAGCTAGTTCCAGGACAGGCTCCAAAGCTACAGAGAAACACTGTCCCCAAAAACCAATAGAAGAAGAAGAAGGAGAAGGAGGAGGAGGAGGAGGAAAAAAGGTGAATCAACCTATCCCATGGATGCACTCCCTAATTAGTTATCCAGTTATATTAATCAGTCAACAGTGAAATCATATACATAAAGGGAACACTAAATTAACTCAAGAGGTTGTATTTATGTATTTATATTTACATACATATATGTAACTGAAATAGTTAAAGAAAAAGAGGTCACACATTTGAGAGAAACTGAGGGGAGGGGAGGAAAATAGGAGGCATTGAAGGGAAAAGAGAGAGGGGGAATGATGTAAATATAAGACATATGAAATTCTCAAAACATAAATAAAATTTATAATAAAAGTAAAAATTTAAAGATATCTCACCTATGAAATGCAGACACTGGTAGAGCCAGGGTGGACAGTCTTCCCTAATGTTCTTCCTCCTTATGATAGCTAGGTATCCCTCTGCCCTCCTTCTGATGGTTAGGTACCTCTCTGCCCTCCTTCTGATGGCTAGGTACCCCTTTGATCCCTATTCCAGCTTCAACATGGGACCTCAAATTTTTTTCTCATTCAAGCCCCAGGAGAATGAAGAAAGGCGCTGGGAACAAAGCAATGAGGGCCCATCTGTCCTGTTCCCTCCCCTATAATCTACAGACTCTTCAGAAAGCTTGTCCTCAGGCTGAAGCCTCTCCTTGGTCAGCCTTTGAAAGAACCTCTTTCTCCATTCCCAATTTAAGACTCAGTCTTAAATTCAAAAATTAAGGCACAGTAGAACCCAAATAAAGATCTCATCTGAGACTCACAGTGGCCTTCAGAGTGCATGCATGCACAACAAAACACACACACACACACACACACACAGTATATGCACTTACAAAACTGAGAAGAGCCCCCCCCCCACTTTTAGGGGTGAGGTCTTACTCCTTCAAAAAGAACAGTGCTTTTTGAGATACATGGGGGGAAAGGTGGTTATTTAAACTCCGCGTGACTGTTTAAAATCCAGCTGTGAGGAATACTGGGTAATCACATGCACACAGCAACCAACTGGGAACACTGCAATGCTATACCTACCGTAATTTAGATCTCCATCCCCAAGCAGTCCCTCCAAATGGCAGCTGTGATCTGGGGCCTTGGACATTAGAGACCATTAGGAAAAACAGCGTGATTCATCATCTTCTGCCTGTGTTATTTTCGCTTAGTCATCTGGGGGAAGATCTTCTGAGACACTAACAATAGTCTGAGATGCCATTGATTTTCTTCCTTTAATAATTTGTGGCTTTCTTTTTAACTGTTAAATTTCTGCCATCTCAAAACTTTGAGTTTCCTTTTCTTTTCTCCAGCCTTAATTTCCCTTTACCTTAGCCTCTTCACTCTCTTATGCTTCATCTTACTGAATTGTATGCACTATTAAAGTCACCAAAAATCTTTTAAAAGGAAAGATTAAAATGGAAGATGAATGGAAGGGGCTGGACAGATGGCTCAGGAGTTAAGATCCTGCCCTGCTCTTACAGATGCCTGAGTTAGATTCCCAGCTTGTGCGAGCTTGAATGACAGCTGCCTCCCATAGGTTGGGGTATTTGAAGACTGGTCTCTCATTGGTGGGGATATCTGGAGAAGTTCAGGAGGTGCAGTCTTGTTAAAGGTAATACATCACTAGGAGAAGGTTTTGAGGCTATGTTGTCTCACCCCAGGTCCCAATTGCTTTTTTCTTGCTTGTGTTTGGAACTGCAAAGCCAAGTAAGCTCTTCCTTAAGTTGTGTTTGGTTGTGCTGCTTTATCCCAGAGCAGAGAAGCAGCAAATGCATCCAGATCAGGGTGCTCACGGCTGTCCATGGCACCAGTTCCAGGAGGCCAAACACCGGCTGGCCTCCAGGGGCGCCTGCACGTCTGTGTTCAAACCCACACACAGACACACAGACACACAACTAATGATGAAAACAAATAGAAGAGAGCAAGTAATCTAGACCGCATTTCCTAAGATGTGGTCTGCAAGGATCATGTGAGAATTTTTGACGCATGCGTTGCTACGTCAAACATACAGACCTTCTACTGTAACATGAGCCGTGGGACTTAGACATTTTCAAAGAAAAAAAGAATTTCTTTAGTCCTAGCAAAGCCACACCAGTTCTGAGAAACCAGATTTTCTGAGTGCTTCCAATTTATAAGCAGTACTGAACTTTGAGAATTACTATCATTGTCCAGGTGGCTCTTCAGAAATTTGGGATTAGGGTGTATAGTTATTTTGTTTGTCCTTTAGAAATTTGGAGTCCTGGCTCGTTCTGAAAGTCTGGAATTCCTATGCCCTCCGTGTCTTTTCAGAGATCACTGACAAAAATCAATTTTTAACTGTCAGTTTCTTCAATATTCTAGGGCAATTAATAAATTCAGTGAACTTTATGTTTAAGCCTAAAAATTAGGCATCATTTTTTTCAAAGATAAGGCTTAAAGTATGTAACAAGCTGTTATGGTGATTAAATTATAATAATTAGTATTTTATACAAATAACGGTAGTCCAAATAAGCCTCAGGGGAGAGAAGTGAGAGATTAGAGAAGTGAAATTTACTGAGTAGTCACTTTGCACAGACATCATCTTACTGCCAGACTGTGAGCCCTCCCCACACTCACAACTACACTGTGAGCCAGTTAGCATGCACCTTATGGATGAGGAAATAGATTTTCAGAGGTGGTGATCTTAAGAGGGTACAGAAATAAATTGCAAATATAGGTCTTAAATCCAAAGGCCATGTTTCCTTTCCCCAATTCAGGTATGTGAATTGAGAGGAGTAGCATAATAAAGCCACTTACACTTACTTCTATGTGATTGGAAAACGATAGTCATGGAGTTTATGAAGGCTGCAGTTGCCTTGGTCTTTCAGCACAAAAAAAGCTTGAAGCTAAGAAGACTTACATGAAGAACTGAGTGTCCCCATCTGCTCCTGGCAGCACCAATCAACTTCATAAAATGATGGGCATCAAAGAACCTCCTTATGAAGTTTGCTTTCATTGTGCCAAAGCTAGCTATTTGGTCAAGAAACTGTCCTTGCCTCGACTGATGACAGTATACCTTCCAAACTGGACATGCAGGACACATAAAAAAGCAACTGCCAAACTTTAACAAGACAAGATGGAACAGTCCTTCGAAAGTCCTGCTTCATAGAAAACTCTGCCAGATATTCTTGGCCTGTAGGCTAAAGATGGATGCCCCAATATTGCAGAGGAGTTGGGTAGACTGTCCAGGCAGCCAGATGTCTTGGTTGGTTCTATAGTTTTGGAAGTGGCTTTCACCACATTTCCTGTTTACTCAGGTAATATTATATCCTTCTGGGGTCTTTGATGGAGTTAAAGACTAGATAGTTGTAGTTAGTTTTTCTTAGTTATGATAGCAGGTAAATTAGGTACAAAACTCTGGACTCACCAAGATAGGGTAAATAATGGAGTATTTTCTCTGAACTTTTCAAATACAAATGGACTGATATTGTAAATGCAATTCTTACCTGATAATTATTCTTATTGTGTATAGTCTTACTATGTTAAAATTGAAACCTTTCATTTTATTTAAACAAAAAGGGGAAACTATGTAAAGCTGTGTTGCTTGGCCTGCCTAAGGCACCTTATTGGTCTGATAAAAAAAAACTGAATGGCCAATAGCTAGGCAGTAGAGGGATAGGAAGAGCTGGTGGGCAGAGAGAATAAACAGGATGAGGAATCTAAGAAGAAGAGAGAAGAGAGGGGAGAAAACAAGGGAGATGCCCAGGGCCATCCAGACAGGCAGTCACCAGTCAGCCAGACACAGAGCAGGACACACAGAATGAAAAGTAAGAACTCCAAGGCAATACATAGATGAAGAGAAATGGGTTAATTTAAGTTATAAGAGCTAGTGGGACAAGCATAAGCTAAGGCCAAGCATTTATAACTAACAATAAGTATCTGTGTCATGATTTGGGAGCTCACTGGTGGTCAAAAGAAAGCCTGATACATATTTCTATGATCATCTTGCCCAGCCTTAATACACGGGAAGTGCTCAGTCTTACTGAAATTTGATAAGCCATACTGTGCTGATACTCACGGGAGGCCTGCCCTTTCCTGGATAAAGACAGAAAAGAATGGGATTGGGGGCTATGAATGAGGTAAATGGGGAAGATGGCTGGGATGTAAAATAAATAGATGAATTTTAAAAAATTAAAAAGTAAAATAAAAAGAATTGAGCATCCCATAGAAAAATAAATTACACTAAGATAGATAGATACATAGATACATAGATGGCAATAAACATACATACATATACACACATATTCACATAGGAGATAGATACATAAATTCTTTTTCCAAAGTACTAAAATTTTGACAAATAAATTCATACCAAAGGTAGAGAGACAAACTCACACAATGAGAATCAGTACTCATAAATTAGCATGAGAAAAATGAAGCAATATCCTTACAGCAAAGTGAAGAAAAAAACAAAACAATTCAAAATTAGATCAGACAATGCCAATTTTATTCAAACCTTAATTAAATCAAAAATATTTAGACTTAGTTGTTTATGCTTTTTAAATTTCACTTTCATTGCAGCTGAAGCTAGAGTGATCCAGATATAAAGGAGAGACACGGTGGGGGCAGAGGTGGGTGGTAGGCACCCCGCTTTTGATAGATCTCTCAAAGGTAAGGCTGCAGTGTCCAACCTCGGGTGAGAAGTTTAGGCCATTGATTTTTGTACATCATTCTCCTGCATTCAGGGAAAAAGCAAAGCAAGTGCTCCTCTAAAATTAAGATCAGCGAACAGTAAACATGTCCTAAATTATACAACGTGAAGAAATAAACCATCACAATAAAAATTGTATAAAAGCATTGCTGATAAGAACCCTGTAGCTATCAAATCCTGTCAGAGTTTTTCTCAAACTTGTTCAAAGAAACTAGAGAATAAATTGTTAAGAAGACTCAAATGAATAAAATAGATGCTTTATTAGTTACCCAGTTCAAGATCACACTGATAACTGATTAAAGAAGGAAGGAACCTGTAGATATTTATCAATTTTTAGCCAATAATATAGAAGAAATTGTGTTTCCATTGTACATGAGCATTGTACATAATCATACCCACACATGAGAGTCCATCCAGGCAATTCTCCCTCCCAGAAATGGCTCCTCCCATTTTTAATCTCTTTCTTCCTATTTTAGATACTCATACTCAGGTCTGAGCCCAAACGGATTCAAACACCGTGACTGTGGAGTTCACGCATCTGAAAGCAGCAAGCATTGTTTACAGTGTACCAACAGGTGCTGGGCTGCATTGGGTGTCATTAATGAGCTCCGTCAAGTCTCTCACACTCTTACAAACTCTATGTACAACCCTCCCCTCCCTTTTAAAGATGAGTAAGCGGGACAGTAAGTAACAAACCTAGAACTGAAAACCGTAGGTCAATTCCAAAGCCTATATTCTTTCCTATATAAAACATTGCCCCTCTAGGTATAAAAAGAGATCTTCCCGCCCTGCACACATCCCTCCTTCCCTGATCATTCCTCTGTGTTAAGCATCCTGAACATGCCGCATAACACAGCTCCTGAATCAAATATTACACTTTTATTGTTACTCTGCCTTCTAAGCAGCGGTAAACCTAACTCCAACTGGCTTGAGCGCTGGCAAAATTGATTTGGTCCACGTGCCTGGGAGATTAGGAGAAAGCATGGCTTTTGCTTTGCTCAGGACTCCTACCTCCTTTCTCTGTTGTTCGGCTGGCTGTGACCTCACAGAAGGGTTAGCAGCAAAAATTTTCTTGTTTGCTTTCTGGGAAAATGAGATTGTACTTCAGAGAAACAACTCAAACAACTCTGATAATGACAGAAAATAAGTCTCACTGGCTGTAGGTGATGACCCGTTATTGCTGTCTTCAGTCTAGGCTTATCTTCAGAATAGCTCCTGAGGGAAACATCCTAGCAAGAGGGATGAACTAGTAAGTCTTAGCTGAGGTCTTATATTGACATCACCCTCAATTAATGAGAAATTTTCCCCCCAAGACACTGGAACGCGCAGCAGAAATAAAAACAAATGACTTACATTTACCAGGTACCACTTCAAGAATTAGGTGCAACAGCGACCCACACACACCCCACGCTCCCCACACACCCTACACTCCCCACCCCCTACATTTCCTACCCACCCTATGCTCCCCCCTTACATTCTCCACCCACCCCACGCTCCCCACCCATTCCACAGTCCTCCAGTTGAAGCTGAATGAATGAGATGAACAGAAAAGTGGGTCTCCACACACACTGCAGCATTTGCCTATGCGTTGTTATAGCTTCTTGGGGTTTATTAACCGTTTTTGTTAGCATTTATTAATTAGAGAAGATAATGTGTTTCATGATGACATTTTATGCATATAGGATATTATTATTAATTATATAATTATCTTTAACCCTTTCCCTTGTTTTATCTCCAAACCATCTTTTCACTTTCATACACTATCTCTATTGCTTTCTTTTTTGTTTAATTATTAGTTTCATTTATATGTGCATACAAATATAGAAATGTAACCTGCTAAGTCTATTTAGTGTTGCTTGCATGTATATAATTTTAGAACCGACCACTGGGGTTGGATGACCAATCAACTCATTCCTGAAGAAGATGTTTTTTCTCTTTCTGAGCAGTCATTAATTGCTTGTAGCCCTACATCTAGGGAGGAGCCTTGTGAGAGTTCCCCGTCTACACTGGCATGTCAACTGGTATTTCCAATACTTGAGTCTTATTTAGGCAGCCATATTGTTGAGATTTCAAGGGTGAGCTTCCATCTTCTATATAAAAGAGTCTCTCTTATCTCCAAAATATAGAAAGAACTCAAGAAATTGGATACCAAAAGATCACATAATCCAATAAAAAACAATGGAGTACAGACCTTAACAGAGAACTCTCAACAGAGGAATCTAAAATGGCTGAAAAGAGGAAATGCTCAACATCCTTAGTCATCAGAGAAATGCAAATCAAAACAACTCTGAGATTCCATCTTATACCTGTAAGAATGACCAAGATCAAAAACACTGATGACAACTTATGCTGCAGAGGTTGTGGGGTAAAGGGAACACTTCTGCATTGCTGGTGGGAATGCAAGCTTGTACAGCCCCTTTGGATGCCAGTGTAGCAATTTCTCAGAAAATTAGGAAGCCATCTTCCTCAAGACTCAGCAATACCACTTTTGGGTATATACCCAAAGAATGCCCAGTTGTACCACAAGGACATGTGCTCAACTATGTTCATAGCAGCATTGTTTGTCATAGCCAGAACATGGAAACAACCTAAATGCCCCTCAACTGAAAAATGGATAAGGAAAATGTGGTACATTTACACAATGGAGTACTACACAGCAGAAAAAATAACGATAGCTTGAATTTTGCAAGCAAATGGATGGAGCTTGAAAACATCATTTTGAGTGAGGTAATCCAGACACATAAAGACAATTATCACCTGTACTCACTCATAAGTGGTTTTTAAACATAAAAGCAAAGAAAACCAACCCACAAATCACAATCCCAGAAAACCTAGACAACAATGAGGACCCTAAGAGAGACATACATAGATATAATCTACAAGGGAAGTAGAAAAAGACAAGATATCTTGAGTAAATTGGGAGTATGGGGACCTTGGGAGAGGGTTAAAGGGGAGGGGAGAGGCAGGGAGGAGAGCAGAGAAAAATGTAGAGCACAATAAAAAAAAATCAATAAAAAAAAAAAGAGTCTCTCAGCAGATGTCCTGGTCTTCTGGCTCCTGTAATCTTTCTACCCCCTGAGGCTTTACATACAGGAGTTGTGTTGTAGATTCATCAATTGGATCTGGGCACCCTGTGGTCAGTTGTTCTCTGAATTTTGACCAGTGGTGACTTTCTGTAATGTCTCATTTGTGGGGGAAGAAAGAAAGGAAGGAAGGAAGGAAGGAAGGAAGGAAGGAAGGAAGGAAGGAAGGAAGGAAGGAAGGAAGAGAAATCTCTCCTTGTTTTAACAGTGGCTCCTCTCCTATAGACCATAACATTAACATTAACTGTGAGTCAGGATTTCTCAGCATCTAGAAAGTTCCCGACCTCTGTAGTAAAAGCCAACTGAAACATTCATGGGCAATGAAACACAGGGCCAGCCAGGCAAACAAGATGCATTCTCTCTCTCTCTCTTTTTTTTTTTTTTTTACTGTTCATTTTAGACTTTATCCATCTTTCAGAGATATTAAAATGTGAACCAGTGTCTTATAGTAAATGAACTGTGGCAATTTGCTTAACACCTACCCATTGCATAAAAAATATTCAGTCATATTTTGTGAACAGATTTTCAGAACTCAGTGCATATTCATCAATGTACAGTGAAGTGCAACGTAAGTCAGATTTCTTCAACAGATTAACCTCCCAGAATTTCCAAGGTTTCTCCTCTGCCTGCATCATGATATCTGTCTTCTTTGCAGTGTGCTGAGATCCTCAGTGGCTGATCTGTCATCTACTTGTTTAGTCTCATCTCTGAGGATTACCTACACTTAGAAGACACTGTCTTTACTGAATTCATCTCAAATATGTTCAGCTTACCAGAGGCTCACTTGATGTTGATTTTTTAGTCTATTTTTTTGTCTTGGCAACATAAAGAGTGATTATACAATGTAACCCTATTTTCAATCAAAAATCACACCAATACTCTCTACAGAGTATCTTGGGAGTAGCAAAGATCACAAGGCAATAGTAAGAGCAAACAGTGTTCTTCTATCATCCCCATGGCCCAAGGAGATGGACATGACAGCCACCCATAGTTTACCAGACGAGAAACTAAGACACACCAGGAAGATTTCTTGACTCATCCAAAGCCACCAGCTATTTAGGTGATAGGGCTGGGATTTAATCCTAAAGTTATCTGTCTCTAGGACCTAGCCCCTTAACTTTAACAGCCTTGACTGGCATTCAGAGGCAAGCAGGGAATCCCAAGAGTCTGAACCAAGAGAGCAGAAGGAGAATGAAAAAGGGCCCATACAGGTACTCTGAGAGGGATATCACAAAAGGAAGATCAACACTGTCATGGCAACAGCAAATGTGAAGGAAGAACTCAAATGGTCATACTCCGGGACAAGACAGAAATCTTAGAGGAGCATCTATAACCCCCAAAGGCGGGCTAGTAAGCAAAAGTATTTTTAGGTCCTGAAGAGTCCTGGTATCTGGGTGGCTACTGGAGGCAAAGGTAATCATTGTTCAGAACCAGACACAAACTCTGAAGGCTGGGCCCCTGGATCTATTGACTAATACCTGAATCAAGCTGAGGCTCGAAAAATGAAAATTTCGAAAACAGAGCCAAGATCTCAGAGGTCCAGCCCATGGGACATGCATCCTCTTGAGAGAAGCCCCTGGATTTCAGAAGTCTAGAAATGTGTGTAGAGAAATAAGGCAAAACACAGCAGGTGATGCCAGCTGGAACCTTCTCTGTTTTATTCACGCTTCATTGCCAGACGACTGGCTCCCAGGAGGTGGCTGAATCTCACAAGGTTCAGATGTAACAGGAAACAAATAACTAATTGTGCTGCACCCGGGCTTGGATTCATTCTGGGTTGTGGACAAGGGTCTGTGTCTCCAGAGACTGCAGTGAAGTGGAAAGCAAGGATTAGCCAGCTTGCTGATCTGAACTGAACAGAATAATTGAATGGTTGCCAAATCTGTGGGTGACTAGATGTCCTGTGTGAGCCAGGATTGTGAGCAATCGCGGCTATGGTCAAGCACGGCCCCCTCTTGAAAGGTGTGGCGCGTCCCCATTTTCTCTTGGTAACAGATTATGCAATCTCTCTAACTTAAATTCAGTTAAATTCTATGTGCTTCTTCATCTGTATTCTATCTAGATGAGTAACAAGTTGACCCCCTGCTGTGCCAAAGAACACTTTCTTTCATGTGTTTTAAAACTACCTATCTGATGCACCAAGCCCCGCCTCCTGTTCTAGTTCAATTCAGAAGCCAGAATTAGAACCACTTCTGGCTGCTCCTCTGTCTGTAAGGGCTTCTGTTCAGAGGTGAACAGGTGAAGGGAGGGGACGAAGGGAAGAGAATGAGCAGCCTGGGCTCTGCCTCCAACCCCCTCTCAAATCATAGGGATGCCGATGGAGCACAACAGAGCAGAGATCCATCAAAATGGTGTAATTAAAGGGACATAGGCTCTCAAGTGATGACTCAGTACCATAGATTAAGGGGAGAGGGGATTTAAAGGACGCCATTCTTAGCTTGACCTTGAGAGTACAGTAAAATCTCAACAGGAAAAGAAAATTGTAGTCAAACCCAAGTTTCACTTAGAACCAAGGTGTGATGCAGCTAGGAGTAAAATATACACTTATGGTGAACTGTTTGCGGAGTCAATATAAAGATGTCTGGGAAATTGGGAATCAACCTACCTCCAAACTCAGCAAGACCACTCTAGGGCATATAACCAAAGGATGCTCAATCATACTACAAGGACATTTGCTCAACTATGTTCAGAGCAGCATTATTTGTAATATTCAGAACCTGGGAACAATCTAAATGCCGGTAAACCAAAGAATGAATAAATAAAATGTGGTATATTTACACAATGGAGTACTACTCAGCAGTAAAAAAAAGACATCTTGGCATTTGTCTACAAGTGAATGGAACTAGAAAATACCATCCTGAGTGAGGTAATCCAGAAAGACAAACACAGTATGTACTGGTTCATAAGTGGGTATTAAACGTAAAGCAAAAGATAACTAGTCTACAGTCCATGACCCCAGAGAAGCTAGGTGACAAGGAGAGCCCTAAGAGAAATACATGGATCCCCTGGGGAGAGAAATAGACAAGATCTCCTGAGAGAGAAGGGAGGGCAGAAGAGGAGGAGGAAGGGAGAAGGGGTGGGGATGGAGAACTTGAGGGAAGGGAATGGTCAAGATGGGTAAGGACAGAGAGAGAGAGAGAGCAAGGAAAGAGATATCTTGATTGAGGGAGCCATTATGCCGCTAGTGAGAATCCTGGCACTACAGAAATTCCCAGGAATCCACAAGAATGACCCCAGCTAAGACCCTAAGCAATTGTGGAGAGGGTCTCTGAATTGGCCTTGCCCTGTTTTCAGATTGATGACTCTTTTAAATGTCATCATACAACCTTCATCCAGCGACTAATGGAAGCAGATGCAGAGATACACAGTAGAGCACTGGACTCAGCCCCCAAAGTCCATTTGAAGATAGGAAGAAGCGATAATATGAGCAGAGGGGTCAAGACCATCATGGGGATGCCCACTGAAACAGCTTACCTGAGCTAATGGGGGAGCTCACTGTCTCTGGACTGACAGTGGGGAACCAGCATAGGACCAAACTAGGCCCTCTGAATGTGGGTGACAGTTGTATGGTGGATCAAACTGTGGGGCCACTGGCAGTGAGAACAGGATTTATCTATCTCTAGTGCTTGAACTGACTTTTTGGAGCCCATTCTCTTTGGAGGAATACCTTGCTCGGCCTAGATATAGTGGGGGAGAACCTTGGTCCTGCCTCAAAGAAAAGTGCTAGATTTTGTTGACTTCCCATGGGAAATCTTACCCTCTCTGGGGAGTAGATGAGGGGGAAGGTGGAGAAAGGGAGGGAGTGGAAACTGGAATTGGTATGTAAAATGAGAAAAGAGAGTTTTTTTTAAAAAAATAATTTAATTAATTAATTAAAATGAAAAAATGATATCTGGGAGGGAGTTGGCAGGTCAAGACAGGAAATACAGACATGACCACTCATGGCCACAGAGATGAGCAAAGCCATCAGGGCGGGTCTGAGATGGCAGTGAAAAGAACTGAAAAAAAGAAGGCTGAACAGGAACCTGAGAGACGTGGTTTAGGGGGGAAAAACCACAGGGGAGTCAGACACATGTGCAGCAGTGCTCAGAAGGGTGGATGATGGCATCATAAGCAGAGACTCCTGGAAGCTGATCTTTGGTAGGATGAGGCCTGAGAAGCAGCCACACTTTAAAAGGCTTCACCTGAGTGAGGTCAGATGAGCCATGAGGGAGAAGCCTGGTTGCAATTAGGAAACGAGAGGGCGCTTTCTTTCTTCAACAGGTAGAGTGAAAGCACAATGATATCATGCATAGAAGTGTGGGTAAAGAAGGTCTTCCTGGGCTGGAAGATGACTGGGGTTGAGAGCCCTTGCCGCTCTGCAGAGGCCTTGAGTTCAGGGCCTGCATCCACAGCTGGCCTACAGTCAGGCTTCCTTCCTCACACCTGGGCTCTTGTGATATTTTGTTGTGTTTTTTTCCCATGCACACTTACAGAGAATTTTTGAACATTTATTTAAATATGTATTAAAGTATGCTTTTAAAAATAATTCATTTATTTTTATGTACATTGATGTTTTGCCTACATGTATGTCTGTGTGAGGGGACCAGATCCCCTAGAACTGGAGTTATAGACAATTGTGAGGTGATGAGTGGGTGCTGGGAATTGAAACCCATATCCTCTAGAAGAGCATCTAGTGTTCTTAACCTCTGAGCCATCCCCCCTCGACCCCTAAAAGTATGTTTTTAATTAATTATGTTTTTGGCAGCTTCATCCCTGTGTACAATGAATAATGATTACTTTTTTAATCTCTCTCCCCACCCGCCTAGCCCTTCTCCACAGATTTCTCTCTCTTACAGTCCTGTTTGTTTTGTTTTGTGACCTGAAGTTTAATCAGAGCCACATGTGTGATGGGTTTGGATCTGTAAATCTCATATCAATGCTGATAGGGCAAAAATGAAGTAAGACACCTCAAAGAGACTGGGGGACTCCTGACACAGTTAAGGGCAGGGGCTGAGTTTCAGGGAGGGTGATAAAAGTGGAACTTCAGAGCCCTGTGCTGCAGGGATTCCTGTGGGAACTCCATCTACTTTTCAATTTAATTTTATGTTTATAATGTCATGTACTTATTCTAAAGGGGAACCTCCAAAATACATACATAATATATTATATATAATATGTAATACAATATATAAGAAAAGTTGAGAGTTGACTGAAGAATGGATAAGGAAAATGTGGTACATTTACACAATGGAGTACTACACAGCAGAAAAAATAACAAAAGCTTGAATTTTGCAGGAAAATGGATGGAGCTAGAAAACATTATTTTGAGTGAGGTAACCAAGACACAGAAAGACAATTATCACATGCACTCACTCATAGGTGGTTTTTAAACATAAAGCAAAGAAAACCAGCCCACAAATCACAATCCCAGAGAACTTAGACAACAATGAAGCTCACATAGATCTAATCTACATGGGAAGTAGAAAAAGACAAGATCTCCTGAATAAATTGGGAACATGGGGATCTTGGGGGAGGATTGAAGGGGGGAGAAGAGAGGCAGGGAGGGAAGCAGGAAAAAAAAGAAAAGTCAAGAATATAATTAGCATTGATAAAGAAAAAAGCCACCATTTAAGGACAACATGGGAAATGACACCGTTGCTGCCAAGGTGGGTGGCTGAGCAAGGCTGGAGTCACACGAGAGGGTGGCCTAGAAGGACGAGTCTGACACTTGGTAGAGAGTGACATTTGTGTAAAGAAAGCTTCCTCCCACTGTCAACATCTAGAGGTTTCAATTCTGGATCCTGTTTACAGCGTGTGTTTGTTTTAAATACAGTACTTCTTGACTGTCAAGGTGAGCACACACACATACACACAAGATGTTTACATGCTTATTTCCACATAGAGACATAGAAAATGCTTACATACTTATATGCATATAAAGATAAGGTTATCCATGATCTTGACACACAAGTTCATTATGACAAAAATGGATTGTTTTTTGTTAAGTTACAGAGATTAGTCTGATCCCTCCACCAACCCACCATGTGTTCAACTTCATTCTACATTTCAAGAAACCCAGCACTTAAATTGATGTAAGCAAACAAAACAGCCATCTGCCTGTTGCCAGCAGTTATATTTTAAAACTTCCTTTAAGTTTTTAAATAAAAATAGTTGTTATCCATTATAATATCCCTAAGATTTTCTGATCTACCCCCATGACAACTGTTATTGCTATGTTAGTCTATGAAATTGAGAAGAGTTTACCACCATTTATTAGGAAGCAGCTTATACAAAGAAATTAATCATTCATGGAAGGTTGCTAACAGATTATGTTCAATTCTGTTGGCTTCAGGACTGTCGAGAGCTAGCCATCACTTTTTTATCATTTTGTTAGTGGTTACCGAAGGTTTGATTTTCTTTCTGATTCATGCAATTTTGTTAATATTCTCTTTCCTAGAAAGCTATTTATTTTATACAGATGTTTTAAACCTTTACATGATATGTGTCAATTATTTGAATAATCTCCTATCTGACTTTTCATTTCTTTAAAAACGCTTTCAAAATTTTCATATCTTTACCTGTTCTTAGAACAAAACTCTTCAGTTTACTGTGTGGTTCCACTCTTTTTCCATTTTAGAATTCACTAGGTTCTCAGTTCACTTTACTGAAGAATGAGTGGTCTTTCCGTAGATGTCAAAGAACCTTGGCCTGCCTGGTAAGAGAAGCACACGGAGGCGTAGTCAAAGCTCACACATAATACATACACGGAACCGGGATGTGCACAGAAGGCTGAGAGATTCTTCCCGCTGTCACCTCAAATACACTAGCTGCGGTGGCAGCTCAATATAATGTCACATTTTACCTTCATCTTTTCTACATTTTCATTTAAAGAGTGAGCCAAAGTATACTAGTCACATATTTTATACAATATTATAACCATATCAAAATAAATGTCTGGTGTCTGTTTGGATGATCTCACACCTCATAGAAGACGATGCAGTTGACAAACTTCTCATAAGACAGTAGAGTTTCTATTCTGTGGGACTATTTTCTCCCAGTTAAAGCTTCCCTCAGGGAGGGAGAGGTTCTCAAAACTCATAAAAAAAATGTTAAGACTGAGAAGGATGGCAAAACCTACTCATTCAGCTCCCCCAGCTTACACAGCTGCTAGGGTGTCTGTTTGGTAGGGGAGCTGCTTGAGAGTTGTTCAGAGATGTGACATGCTGGTGATATGGCTTCCCAAGAGTCACCCGTGCTCTTGGAAGTCACAGCTCACAGGTTGCAGTGATGCTCCACATATGGGGTGGGTCCAAAGCAGGCTATGGGGACAGTGACAGGGCACCTCTTGCTGGTGACGATGCATGGGACTGAGGTTGTGCTATAGGCCCAGGGCAAAATTGCTCAGGCAAGGGATAAATTACAACAAAAAAACAAATGAATGTGGATGCTAGGAGAAATGACAGCAATTAAAAGGCTGATGGCCTCCACATTAGCCTCTAAATTGACAAGAAAACCAGGGTAGGAGAGTTGGCTTCTCTTTTTTGTTTTTCACCCCTCTAGGCCACCGTACACACCTTGTTCTTTTGGTGGAGCCATGCCATGCCACTGCCATGGTTTACACCATAGATTCAAACTGTAGTGATCCAACCTTATTGCTGAAGTCACTTTGAACTTCAGTTACAATACACATAGAAATCAATCTAGGACTGAGTTTTTCCCTACTGACTGACTTCTATAGTGCCAGAAAGTATTATATAGGCTTTGGGGGAGAATTATCAGCAATAGTTCAGTTATCAGCATAGAAAAGCAATACAAGCAATACAAGTGATGAGATCTTTTCATGTTATATTGGGCCTTACTAGCTTTTTCTTATTCCCCTATTTGCCAAATCATGAGACCACTTGGGACATCTTAGAATAAATGTTCAGAATACTTCCCACAGGTTCCTTCCACAGTCCCTCTGTTTGTCAGGGGATAGCACTGATGGCCTTGCATTGTTAGCCTGCTCTCCACATTTAAAAAGATCTCATTATAAATGCTAGATTTGAGTGTCTTACAGATTCATAAAAGCATCTAGAAGGATAGCAAAAAATGGAAGTCACAGAGTTTGAATGAAGGCACCTGTGTGGGTATAAAAAGCATTTGAAGGAGCTGTAAGGTTGCTGGATATAAACCTCAGTACTTGAGATAAGCTACTTTTCTGAGGTGCTAGCCATGAATGGCCCTGAGACCCCCCCACATATGATACAAACCTCTGCCACTGCCACAGTTTACACACTAGAATCAAACTATATGACCCTATTGCTGAAGTCACTTTTAATCTATGTTGCAATAAACATAGAGATTAAGCTAAGACTGAGTTTTCCCCAACTGATTGGCATCCATAATGCCAGAAAGTATTGCACAGGCTGTGGGGGGAGAATTAGCAGGAGTAGTTTCAGTTATCATCACGAAAAAGCAAGATGTGTCTGACTCTGCAATAGTGGCACAGCTGTTCAGGGTCCAACCAACTGTTTTCTTATTGTATTTAAGGACTGTTCTACAGGAAAGAATTGTATTTTATACTGCAAGTCAAGGCAAAATACCATGGCAGGGATAGTAATAGGCCCCATGGAGGAGGCTACTGCTGTCCTTTTATCAAATAGATACAATACATCTATGAAACTGCCTTGTAAACATTGATGTTTAGAGCCATATGTTGCTCCTATTGTCAGCCTTGACTAAGAGGTTTCATTTTGTAGTGTGTAGTGATTGTTGCAGAGACTCATCACCAGTCAACCGGCTAGAACAGATTACAGTTGATGTTGCATAGAAACCCAATGCTCAGCACCAAATAGAGTAAAATAATCACACATTACGACACCACCCACTGTAGGAAACACTACAGAAGAAGGGGAAAGAATGAAAGATACAAAAGAAGAGATAGTGTGTGGTATGGTTGTTTCCTCCGGATGAAAGCATTGCCTAAGGGAGGAAAGGAAAGGGTCCTGAAATCCACAGGAAAGATTAAGAAGAACTGCAAAACTTAGAAGAATCAGAAGACATTTTAGAGGTCCCTTCCCCAAGGTTAAATAAACAGGAAACAACTACTAAAAGAGAGACAATGAGATGACTGGAAGTTATGCCAGAGTTATGCATCTTTTGAAAGCAGTCACTCCTACTAGGACAGTCTTTTTTCATGAATCATCACCCATGTTGTGGGAGACTAATACAGATGCTCAAGGATCAATCACCCACACTTCTATAAGTAACCCTGCACCCTTGCTTCTACACATAAGCGCATTAACTTACTGGACCATCAAGTTCATCTCGGATAGAATTATTCCAATGATCTGCTACTGCCCTCTATATTTGAGATGGAAGGAAATAGACTCCTCAGGAAACATCATCTCATGGCTTGCTGGGAATGGCTGGGTTTTTAAAAGAGGTTTTGATCTTGCTATGTTGTCGTTGGAGGTTGTTAGTTCATTCTCGGTTGCTCATCCCCAAAATAATCACACAGAAATTATATTATTTAAATCACTGCCTGGCCAATCACTTAAGCATATTGCTAGCTAGCTCTTATGTCTTTGGTTAACCCATTGTCATTATTTTATATTTTACCACAAGGCTTGTGGCCTACCAGCAAGGCTCCAGCTGGCAGCTCGCATCTTTCCCCTCTGGTGGCTCCACGGCATCTTCTGACTCCAACTATCCTCTAACTTTTTATCTCTTCCAGCCTGGCTAAATTCTGTTAAGCAATTGGCCAAAAGCAGCTTCTTTATTAACTAATAAAAGCAACACATATACAAAAGGTCCGCTCGTTCATTTTTGGCTGCTCAGATAGAAACAATCACTCAGAAACTATATCATTTGAGTCACTGCTTGGCCAATAGCTTAAGCACAATTTTAGCTAGCTCTTATATTCTGAACTAACCCATCTCCATTAATCTGTGTATCACCACATGGCTGTGGCTTACCGGCAAGGTTCCATCTGGAGTCTGTTTTCGGTGGGGCTACATAGCTTCTCCTGACTCTGCCTTTTC
Organism: Microtus ochrogaster; assembly: GCF_000317375.1. Lineage (NCBI taxonomy): Eukaryota > Metazoa > Chordata > Mammalia > Rodentia > Cricetidae > Microtus > Microtus ochrogaster. The sequence continues at coordinate 42,881,160 of NC_022031.1, forward strand.
TCTCCCAGCAATCAGTTTAGTTTTCCCTGTCTAGTTCTACTCTTGCCCTATCACAGGCCAAGCCAGATTCTTTGTTCATTAACCAATAAAAGCAACACATATACAGAAGGACCTCCCACAACACTATGTACTTCAATGATAGAAAAATATTTATTTGTCCAAATAGTAAAAGCAAATAAATACCTTTTGGTATTCTTTCAAATTAAACATCAATTCTAAAGATGAACAGTTGTTTTGATCAAGTAAAAAAAAAGATGAAAAATGGTTTGTCACCAAATGCTATACAAAATTGATAATTACAAAAGTTTACATGCAGAAAAGTCTCCAGACTTTAAGTGTAAAGCAAACTATGAAAGAAAGACACTGTTACAGAAGAAAGTAATACATAATTGTGTTGATGAATACATACTAAACTAACTTTATTTGAAGAAGTCGTGGCAATTGTGTGTAGAAAATCCTAAGACTACTCAAAAATATATTACAGATGGTAAGTGGGGTTTATTTTTTATTAATTATTTTCTATATATATATATATATAGAAAATAATTAATATATATATATATATATATATATATATATATATATATGAGTGCTGGCACTTTTGTATATTTTTCATGAGCATGCAGGTATCTGCAGAGGTGAAAAGAGGTTGTTGAATCTCCAGGATCTGGAGTTACAAGAGATTCAGAGTCATCTCTTCAGTCCTGCTAAGTTGATTTCAGCAAGGCTGTGGTGTGCTGCTTAGTTTTATGTCAATTTCACATTAGCTATTAGAATCTGAGAGGAGGAAAACTCAATTGGGAAAATGCCTCCATAAGATCAAGCTGATGGCAAGCCAGAACATTTTTTTTTTAAATTAGAGTTTGTATAGGAGGGCCCAGTCCATTGTAAGTGATCTTAGGTGCTTTAAGATAGCAGACTGAGCAAGTCAGTAAAAAGCACCCATCCATGGCCACTGCATTAGCTCTGGTCTTCAGGTTCCTTCCCTGTTTGAGTGTCTGTACTAACTCCCTTCAATGATTAACAGTGATGTGGAAGTGTAAGTCAAATAAATTCTCTCCTCAAATAAGTTGCTTGGTCAAGGTGTTTCATCACAACAATAACAGTAACTAAGGCACACAATATACTCAGTACTATACAGAGATAGGTTGCATTTCCATGTGGTAAATAACTAATAGTGAGTTATATTTTAAAACGTATAACACAAAGCAAGTATAGTAAACCAATTACATTTTTACATGATAAGAACAAAAGGATATCTAGCAAACAGATATTTTATACATCTGACAAAAGGTAGACCTTTCTCTACCATGAATACTGAAACTATGTCTAAGAAAAATTAAAGAAAAAATAAAAGGACACAAACACTTGATGTTTGGAAGCCTCAACATTGTCAAATTTTCTGGTCTCTTCAAATTGATATATAGGTTTAGAGACTGTCAAGTAAAATCAAGCAGAACTTTTTTAGTCCAAGAATTGAAGCTGATTCTAAAATATATATGGGACCACAGCAATCTAAAATAGTCAAAACGGTCTTGAAATGATTGAAAGAATGGTTGAAAGCTGAAAGCCAATATGAGCTACATGGCAGGAAATTGTCAAAAAAAGAAAGAGGAAGGAAGGCAGGAAGGCAGACAGACAGACTTACCACAAATAAAGTTGCATAATCAACAGTGATAAGATAAAAAAAATGAATCAAATGACATCCACAAATTGACCTCCTCTGACCAACTACAACAATAATGCCAGGCAGATCACTGGGGGAAGAAAAATCTTCGTGATGAGTGGAATAATGAAAACCAGATGACTGTGATAAACACATTGAATTTCAAATCCTACAACACACAAAGTGAAATTTAATACAAATTATTGGAGCTAGCTGATCAGATACTCTAACAGAATCAGAAAGCTCCAGGTTCAGTGAGAGATCCTGCTGCAAGAGAGAAGGTTGGGAAGCGACGGATGAAGACAGCCAATTTCAGTTCTAGTAGTGATATTTCATTTGTATTTTAATAAATAAAGCTTGCCTGAAGATCAGAGAGTAAAACAACCACCCTGATCAGCCTTACAGACCAGGCAGTGGTGACACACACTAGTAGCCACACTAGTTTGCCATAGAAACCAGGCAGTAGTGGTGCTCACCTTTAATCCCAGCACTAGAGAGGAATATAAGACGGGAGGAGACAGCTCTCAGTCTCAGTCTCAATCTGAGATTCTGGAGGCAGGATCGCCATTTCAGACTGAGGTAGAGGTAAGAGCCAGTGGCTGGCTGTTTTATTTTTCTGACCTTCAAGTTGAACCCCAATATCTGTCTCTGGGTTTTTATTAATCACACTACAGTTCTGTCCTCCATATACATGTACGTACACGCATGAATACATAAACATACATACATACATGATAGCACATACAGAAAAGCACTAATTATATAATATTACCAAACTTGACTTTATCTAAACAGAATTTCTGATTATCTAAAGACATCATTAAAGGAAAAGATAAGCTATAGACAGGGAAACAGCATTCATAACACACATCTGAAAGTATTTACAATACACATACATCATCCTATAAATCAGAAATTAAATAAATAAACATTGAGACTTGATATATGAACAGTTAATAAGCACATGGAAAAGTGCCCAATCTCATTAGTCTTTGGGGAAAATGTAAATGCAATCTATGATGGGATACTGTGTCTTACTCATTAGAATGAAAAAAACCCACTTTAAAGCAAATGGCAAATGTTGGCAAAGACATGAAGCAGCTAAAATTCTCATCACAGCTGGTGTAATTTACCAACTGATTTTGAATATGAATAGTATGTCCGCATTTAATAAAGTTAAATCCATACTTCGAATTCATATGTTGTTAAAATGCATCAAATTCCACTTGATATTTTTTTGCACGCATAGCATACCTCAATACAAATTATTTTCAAGTAATCCTTACCTGAATTTTTTTTTATTCGTAAAAGGCTGGATTTAGAAAATGGTCCTGTCTAAGGGCACACTCATAATTTCTTATTTAACTAAAGATTCAACTGCTAATTTCTATTTTAATATGTTGTAGTAAGGATGTAATTTATGTAATTTCTGCTACACATGTCTATAACAATTATTCTTTCACAGTTAATGATGACATTCATGAGGTAGAGGCAAGTGGATTTCTGTGAGTTCAAGAACTGGCTTGATCTATAGAGCAAGTTCCAAGCCAGCCAGGGCTGCGTAGTGATCCTCTACCTCCAGAAGTGAAGGAAAACACAGAACTACCCAGAATTAATGATACGTTTATGGAAAGCTATAGCTAATATTTCAAAAAGTCTAAAATATCCACGTAGGGGTAGAAAATTGCAAAGAATAAACATATAAGTATATATTTAAATAAAATTTTAAAAATAAAAACAAAAGTAAAATAATATTATATACATGAATGGAAACTGGAATAACTTTCTTAATGAATCTTTCAACATAATCAATAAATAATTTTAATTTAATTTTGAGCAATTTATGCAATGTTATTTGGTCTGCTTAAATATGTTTGGAATTATATCCCTTACTAAAATAAAAATTTCTTTTTTGTTTTAAACTCCTTATATCACTTTAGATATATTTCCTACAAACAGAACTTAGTTGAATTTCATATTGCTTTTAAAAACTCAAGAATTCCCCTCTTGTAAAATGTATCTTCTTGTAGCTGGAGAGCTGGCTCAGGGATTAAGAGCACTGACTGTTCTTCCATAGACCCCAGGTTTAGTTCCAGCACCCACGTGGCAGCTCACAACTGTCTGTTACCCCAGCTCCTGGTGGCCTGATGTCCTCTTCTGGCCTATGTGGGTACTACATACACATGGTGCATGAGCACACTCACACATGCACCACACACAGGCACACAGCAACCATGCACACACGCCCACAAATGCATGCACACACAGAGAACACTTATAAACATTAAATAAGAGCAAATCCTTTTAAATCGCAGTTTATCTGAACTTTAGTAACTATAACTTTTTCATCTTATTTTTAATCTTCTTATCCTTTATCATATGACGATTCTTTCTTGCAAGATTAGATCTTTTTCTTTCCATGTTTTTCCTAATTGTACTTTTTCCTTTTTTTTCATTTTAGTTCTCAAAAAAAGATTTTTTTCCAGATTAAGGATTTTAAGACAGAATTTTTTCCAGACATAGATTTGGGCACATCCCTGTTTTAATTGGTTCCAACTCTGAGGACAGTCTCTGCAGGACACAACGTCTCCCGTTCATTGCTTTCCTTCAGAAAACCATTTTCAAGGGGGGTGTTCATTGCTGCGTCCTTGTATGTCTGTTGTTTCCCAACTTAAAGACGACTAGGCTGGGTATAAAAGCAGTAACTTACAACTTCAATTCTCAAAACTTTGCATACAATACATCACTTTCTTCTAAATTTAAGCATTTAGAGTAAAAGCCAGAGAACAGCCAGATTTTTGTTATATTTTTAGGTACTCTGTTTCTTTTGCTTAAATACTTATAAAAGCCTTTTCTTGCGGTTGTGAATTAAGACTGTTGCCAGGATACATCATCATGTGTGCCTTTGTTCATTGATTTGTCTGGAACACAATGATTTTTTTCAATCTGGGTCTTACTTCTGTTCATGAATTTTTTTTCCCTGTTAGTTCTTTGATTATTGTGTTTCTTCCATTTGTTTTAGTATTTTCTTCAGGGGAACCAATTATCCATATATATATATATATATATATATATATATGGATATGGATATATATATATATACACACTCTTTTCCCTTCCACAGGGAAAGTCAAACCATGCCAGAACTCCTTGGGTAGAGCTGCGGTTCCCTTGGCTCTATACTGTGCATTGATGTATACAGCTTTTCCGGGGAAGTACCATCATGCCCCACAAACACTGATTTCCTGATGTTGTGAATCTGCCATGCACATAAAAATCCCTAATTCCCATCATGTGTTGTTAGCACAGTTTCTTATTTTTGTTTTCATTTCCAATCCAACTGAAGAGCTTTACCTGCCAGAAATCCCCCTCTGAGAGTGTGAGGGTTGATCAAGCCAAACCTGACCTACCATCTGAGTCTTTGCTGAAATTGTTTATTTTTCTGGGTGTAGAATAAGAGGACACTATTCTCAGCCTCACAAATCAATCCATGTTGGTCCACACACCAGATTCTCATTAGGGCTAAACTTGAGTCTCCAGGTCCGAAGAAGGGTAAGTGGTGAGTACCTAAACCTTCTCTCCTTGAAAGAATTTTGTGCCAGACAGTAAGGTGCCAGTGTATCACAGAGAAAAACAAAAGCTGGGCCTCAGCTTTGCTTTTTAATTGCATAGCTTCTTCCTTTTGAAATTTTGTTGGCCATTGTTTTTGCTTTTGCTTTTAAAGTACCTATTTTTGCCCGCTGTCTCGATAGCCATTTTAGACGAAAGTTGAGAACACTTCATGGGGGGGGCTGCTAGCCAGACTCCATTTTTAGCTGGAGCTCCTATGGCTTCCTAATGAATAATTAAAAGATGACTAGGGAGGACATTCAGCAACTAGATCAATGCTGGAGATTATTCACTGAGGATGTGAATTCTGGGTGTCTCGGAGAGAAAAGAAAGAACGCTATCTTTTGGGAGAAAAGAAAAATTCCTAACAACTGACTAAGATCCCTACTAGAAATGATGCTAGAGAATGGTATTCCTAAAATAAAAGGCTTAGGCAGAGAGCTCCAATTGCTTTCCCCCAGGACAGAATTAAGAGTACCATCCTGCCCATTTGGGATTAACGTCAACACATCAGATCCTCGCTAGAATGCAGGCAATAACGTTTTGTAAGAAAGAACACCATGTGGTGGCCTTGTTAATCTTCGGGATGAAAAGCAGTTGGAAGTTGGCAACACACATTGGCATGCCTTGGCTAAAAGGAGTTGTTAGCGTGACACGGCAGTTTTTTAGGGCTGCTCAGAACCAATGTGAGATATGTGGCCAAATATAGTGTGGAGCCCAGGCAACTGTTGATAATCAATTAAACGAGGTCAAAGGAAAATTTCAAGACTGTATTGTTTGAGCAAAAGCAACTTGATATCTACATGAACAGGACAGAAAAAAATGCTGCCCCATGAGAGGTCTCTTAAAAGATAATTTTTTGCCATCATTTGGGGGAATAACTTTCGATATAAATATGGGTGAATGTGTCATTCTAACAGCTGGAACTGCCTCCAATGAGAAAAAAATGTTCCCCCATGAGAAACACAAGCTCTCCACAGTCACTGCACGAAGGAAGCCCATCACCATTGTTAGAGCCCCACATCCCAGGAGTGGAGGGAGCAGTTCCAAGGTGAGAAGAAATTCAGCAAGAAAGAGTTTGCCTTCTACATTGTGGCTAGAGACTGTCCTCCAGGCCAAGCCGTCACCATGTTGAAGAACTCGTCTGCTCCTCTTGCAAAAGAACCATGCCAGCTGGGTTTATTAGCTGTTAACTTCTATTTAGGAAGTGGGAGAAGGTCACAAGACCCCACAAACACACACACACCCCTGAATTTCCACCAGTAATCTACCAATCTCCCATCTGTTCCAAGTAACTCTGTCTTAAGTGCTTGTGGCCTTGGAGAGGAAGGAGCTAGTGTGTGTGTGTGTGTGTGTGTGTGTGTGTGTGTGTGTGTGTGTGTGTGTGTGTGTGTGTGTGTGTGTGTGTGTGTGTGTGTGTGTTAGAGAGCCAGTATAGAGGGGCTAGGGAGACTAGTGCTAGGGGACCCATTTGTGTGGCTACTGAAAAGCCCTCATCCCTGTCGGGTAAAGCCCTTCCGAGTACAGCAGGGGGTCAGGAAGCACTCACCCCGTGGCCCATGTAGGTATCCTCTCCCAAGCTCTGTGAGGAAGCCCAACGAACTCACTGCTTTCCCAGGATGAACTTGGACAGCATCATGCCTCAGTGTACCATTTGTATCTTAGGAGAAGGCCTAGACATTGCTGACACGTCCTCCGGGACAGCAGTTTAACAACGAACCTGTTCAGGAAAGGTTAAGACCACAGCCTGGCTTAACTTAATTTCCCAAGGAGGAGGCACAAGAAAGCCAAGTGAGCTGCTGAGACCGAGACGGGGGTCAAGAGGCGGCAAACTGTTTCTAAAAGCAAACCCCTGGAAACCCGGTGGCTCATGACAAGGCAATGTCTTGTTTGAACTAGCCTGTCCTTTCAGCAGGAGGGGCCTTGCTGATTAAGGGATAAAATTATTTTAGAACCAAAAGAGAATTGAAGGATTATCTAATACCACCCCGCCGCCATGGAGGACACTTAGGCCCTGGGAGATTAAAGTGCTTGCTGCACTCACGTGTTAAATTGGTTGCAGAAGTGGAATTATGACCCAAATTCTCCTGATCCTGACTGAAGAATTTTTTTCCACGACACCAATTTTCTCATTCCTCCTCTGTGGAGATTCTAAAGGAAGCAGCGTATGGTGGAAAGAGATCTCTAAATCCTAAGCTCTGCGTTTCTCGCTCCTTGTTTGAGTAATAGAATTCTGGAAGCCATAACTGTCTTTAGCTCATCCCTCATGAAACTCTCACATATTAGCAATCTCTGTATGGGCAACAAGCTTTCGTGAGTCTCTTCGGGGCCACAGACATCTGCCTTGGTCACCTTTATAGGACTGTGACAAATGCCTAAGAAAACAACACGAAAAAAGAGTTTTGCTTTGACTCGGTCTACAGTCAGTGGATTCATAGCTTGGGGCCTGTGGCAACGTCACCATGCGAGCCAAGGCCAGCTGCAGGAAGTGAAGAGGGGGAAGACCGAGAGGGGGCAGAGTTTAGGGACACACACCAGCTGATCCAGACCTCCTATTGATTCTAATATAGCACCATAGTCTGCTAATACCGCCTTAGTCTGGGGAGCTGATAAAACCCGGGGGAAGCTCTCTTTGATGGCTTGAAATCAGTTTCCCTGAAATTTATGCTTGTATTTCCAGGAAAAGGCCTTCACCTCTGTTTATGTGACACCCACCGCCATTTACCTCAACATACTCTCTCTGAGAGTCCGTACTACCTGGGCTATAAACCTGACCTTTCTAATAACTACTTATTTTAGAGTGCATGCTTGTGTGCATGTGTGCGTGCCTGCCTGCATGCATGTGTGCGTGAGTGTCTGTATGTTATATGTCTCTGCGTGTGTGTTTGGTGTCTGTGTATGGGTACACATGCCAAGACATGTTAGTGGAAATAGGGGACAACTTGGTTCTTTCCTTCCATCTTGTGTGTCACAGGCATCAAACACAAGCCATCAGGCTTGGTCGGACAAGCACATTTGCCCACTGACTTACTTCTATGGCCCGGGGTTTTTGTCTTTGTTTTTTTTGTTTGATCATTTGTGTTTAAGAAGGGCTCTTGCTCTGTAGCACAGGCTGGTCTTGAACTCATAATCCTTGCCTGGATTATGTCTTACTTTCCAAATGCTGGTATTACAGGCATGTACCAAATCCAACTTAGACACTATTTTTTTTTAATTAACTATTGCATTATTGATCTTTTCTTACGTGGGTCTCAAACTAAATCCATGACAGGTTATACAGAAAGTGGCCTCTAGATGCGAGGTTGGAAATTCTGTGAAGGGCCAGGGGATGGGGAAGCCTCTCATCACAAGCCCTCAGCTGCATTTCTAGCATAAACTACTGTAGAGAACCTAAGTGTGGCTGTGTCCACAGAAATTGGTTGGATCTGACCTGAAGGCTGCAGTTTGCCATCTCTGTTCTGAGAGCTTCATCAATCTCCCCACCTGGCTTCAGTTTGTCAATGGCCCTTTACAATGTGTCACCAAATGCTCTCCACACCTTGCTTTAATGGTGGCTAAGGTGGCACAAAAGGGTTAATAAGTACGATGCGTAGGATATCAACCAGTTGTTCGAGGTGGTGAGCTTTTTAGGTAAGAAGAATGAATGCAAACATGACTCAGAAGTTGAAAGTGGGTGCTGAGAGTGGGAGGAAGAGATTTTCCCAGGGATGGCCCCTGAATTGCTTATCCCAATTCCAAACAGTCAGTCCTGAAGGCATTTTCATACAAGTAACACTAAGGAACTGGGAAGGCTGGGCTTACATATATGTACAAGTTAACGATAATGAGAAGGAGCAAAGGGGTGCACATGGGGATGGAAACTGAGGGGAAGGAAAAGGAGGGGGAAATGAAATAATTATTTTTCATTTAGATTATTTTAATTTAAGTTTTGCTTTTTTTTTTTTTTTTTTTTTTTTTTTTT
>NC_022031.1:42890495-42938881 GCF_000317375.1 Microtus ochrogaster
ACTAGCTCTGTAGACCAGGCTGGTCTCGAACTCACAGAGATCTGCCTGCCTCTGCCTCCCGAGTGCTGGGATTAAAGGTGTGCGCCACCACCGCCCGGCTTAGTTTAAGTTTTTAAAGAAGTGCATGCATGCAGTTGCAGGCCTGATGACCTATGCTTGGTCCCCAGAATAGTAGGAGGGGGTCAAATTCCAAAAGGCATCCTTTTGACCTCATGCTGTCATGCACAGGGCCCATAGCTACATGTATGCACACACAAATAATTTGCTTAATAAAAAGCAGTCATACTAACTTATTTTTAGTTTCAAAATACACTTCCGTCAATACTCGCTCATTTTATTTATTCACTCTCTCACACGCTTATTTACACTCCTCCTGTTTGTGGTCACCTAGAATCCTGATTGCTGAGAGTAACAGTAAGATGGATGTCTTATTGCAACAGGCAGAGCCTGTGAGCCTCCAGCTGGCTCTTCCTTAAACAGGTTGTGGCATTCTTAAAGGGATGCTTAAATCTATTGTCTCTAGGAGGGCAAGAGATGGAAGGGCTCTATCCTAGCAAAGTACACAGACTTTAAAAGCAGCAAGCATGGCAGCAATGTAGTTCCAGCACTTCTACAGCAAGACAGGAGGTGAAAGCTAGAGAATACCCAGGAGCTTGAAGGCCAACTAACCTGGCTCTCCAGAAGCAAATAAGAGGCCCTGCAGAGGCTGGCAGGTCTCTGTAAGTTTGAGACCAGCCTAGTCTGTAAAGGTATCTTGACTTCACAATTTACATCTAAGGATATGTTGCTTTAGAAAAGAGGTTCTGCTTTTGTTTCCACAGAAGATAGAAAGTTGTGGATTCCTTACAGGCTAATATGGTTTGATGGACCAAGAGCCCCTTAAATGGTCTCTGTAAATCCCCAAAATACTTCACCCAACAAAAAGCAGAAAGCAGTTTGGAGAGAACACTGCCCAAATTCCCTAAATGAGTGTTTATAAATGTTTGCTTACATTTAAGGGGGATATGCTATAGAGATGAATACTTTGCATTTGTATGGTTTATTGATACAAATTTAAGGTCAATTTTGTTATAGGTATATTTCTGTTCTCAATTAAGGTATTGTGCTTGTGCAGCTCATTTAAAAATGTAATTTTAATTAAAAACAAACAAACAAACCTGGCACTGAGCCATCACTAAAGGATTGGCAGTTTCTCAGTAGATAGTGTGTCAGGTTCTGCCCACAAAGGAGAGGTTTTCTCTCATTTTTTTTTATTTTTCTGTAATAAAATACGGATAGTCAAGAATTATAAGGCACTTCAAGAAAAACTCCAATATTTAAAACAGAAACCAACGTAAATATGCTAAAGGAAACACAGATTAGAAACAATAGAAGAAACCTTCCTGCACACACACACACACACACACACACACACACACACACACACACACATACACGGTGGGGAAGGGGGAGAAAGAATAACTTAACCTCTTCAATGAGAGTTTAATAGCCTGTTAGGGAAAGGTATTGAATGCTGACGTTCCCTTCTCCACAGGAGGAGATCCCAAGACCTCCCAGGAATAATCATAATAAAGTTTCAATTATAAGTAAGCAGGGTAAGAAAATAGCAATGATATGATATCATAACACAGTTATAATTTTACTTGTAGTAAAAATACATGAATATTCTCCCTCCTCCTCTTCCTTCTCCTCTTAGGGTACCTAAGATTGTACAATGCTCACCCCTCTTGTGATTATACACATTAGCGCAATACTCTTATGATGAGAGGAAAGAAGGCCTTGTGAACATGTACTCTGCATAGCGGTTATGTAACATAAACACTGCAATACCCCACAGTCAGTCTGAGAACCTGCAGAGCTGCTAAGTGACTAACAGGTGGAAACATTTACCCCATGGATACTTAGGAAGGACAGTGTATAATTTACATCCTGCTCAGGAAGGAACGGAACAGCATTACGCTTTATCATGTGGCTCTGAATAACACGGAATTAAAACTTACCAATTGTTCCTGGAATTTTGTATTTCCAGACTGTAGTTAACTGACAGTTAACCCTGAGTATCAAAACCACAAAAAGATGCTTTCTTGGATAGAGGAGACTGATGTATCAGAAAAGAGGCATAATTTACTAAAAAAAAGTAACTCGGGCAAAACCCTAAAGCTGATGAAAGGAGATCCCAGGCTGCAGTCGCAGGCAAAGGTGCAGCAATCGCCAACAAAGGTGCCTCCGAATGCACACTGCACCTCTACTTCCTCACAAGAGGAAGCTTTCCTGGCCTGACCGGTGACCTCACAGCAGCAGGAGGAAGCAGATCCTCACACACAGAGATCTGCAGACTAATGGTGGGTCAGCATCACCCACAAAGCCTCACTCAGATACGTTTCCTCCAGACAAGGCAGTGTTTGGCTCTCAGTAAGTGATGAGCCTCATCCGGATGATTGACTGTTCTGTCCCATTATTAGGACAGACAGATTTCACTCCGGCCCCCAGGCTGGTGGTACCTTAACACTCCCACTCCAGGAGGGACCCTTCTCAAGTTCTCCGTGCCAAGTTGTATGTAAATTTCTATGCTTGCCTCTTGTATTCTGCCTTGACATCCCACCTTCCACAGAGTTGACATGGGAGAAACCATGACAACGAAAGCAAAGGTGTGACATGCATATCTGCTTTCTCACACGCCTTTGAAAACATGGGATCTGAAGGGGGAAATGGGATGCATACATGGACCCTCTTCACAATGAAGGGAAGGTGTGTGTGATCATCTATGTACGATGTTTAAAAAGGTGTGAGTAGCTTACCCCGGGTCTAGAGCTTGGAAATCACACCCAACCCCTCTGACACAACCGCGGTACCGTCTTCCACATCTAAGATGTACGAGACAGGGACAAAGGAAGTGAAAATGTAAAACTCCTTATTTAAAACGAACAAGACGGTAGTCCAAGATGTATGAAGCATTTCCTAGGTGCTCTCTCTCTTTCTGGCCTCACAGCTTTTGTTTGCTATCTAATGTCATCCCAAGAAGGAAACTTTTAAATTATTAGCATGATTTTTTTATCCTTTCTCTTTATATTGTGCTATAGTTTAAAAACTTATGGCATATAGTTTACACAAAATCAATTTATTCATCTAAAGTACTTTCACAGAGTTGTGTCATGATTTCCACAATCTAATTTTAAAAGATTTGCATCATCCAGGAAAGCAACACCCTCAGTCCCATTAACATCTCCAATTAGTCCCTTTCCTACCCCTAGGTGATCATTAATCCTTCTGTCTCCATATTTTGTTCATTTAGGATTCATAGAACAAACTGACTCATACTATATATGGTCTTTCACCATACCTGTTTTTAGTATAAATATCGGACTATTTAATGTGTGATATCCTATATATTCTTCAATTTGTGAAATAATTAAAGTTTCTGTGATGGTTCATCTCTGAAAAGCCCTCTTAGCTAGGCAGGGGAGACAAGAGATCCTGTTTTCAACAGGGTAGAAGACAAAGACTCACATCCCAGGTTGTCCTCTAACCTCTATATGGGCTCCATGGCATATATGCACCAACACTCATATATATGAACATACACACCATACAAACTAACCACAGCATAAGCTGTCATAATAAAACAAGCCATAGTCACTTCATGTTATAGTCCATGGAAAAAATAGCAGAATCAGAGCTGCACATATTTAAATAGCAGACCAATCACATGTAATATCGTAAGAGAAATAATGAATTAGTTTGAAAATGAAGTTATATCTGAAAAAGATTAGTAAACACATTTGAAAAAGAACAAAAGGGAAATCAAGGAATTCAAACACAATTCCACAGGTAGGGAACCCTTTTAGAGAGTTAAAAAATAAGGGGCCACTTTATAACTTACCTTTCCATTTTATAAGGCAGAGATTTGCATGATTCTAAACCATGACAAGAGCTTGCAAAAGAAAAGTCAGGCCAGTTTCAACCAAGAGAGTGGTAGCAATATATATTAGTTCAACGACAGAAAAAAAAAAAGATCAATGTAATTCTTATTGAAAGGATGAGAATAATGCAATTATCTTGATGGATAAAAATTATGAATGGACTGACATCCATTTGTTTTTTGAGAAAAATAGTAGCTAATTTGAGGTGGTGCGTGCTTTTAATCCCAGCACTCGGGAGGCAGAGGCAGGTGGATCTCTGTGAGTTCGAGGCCAGCTTGGTCTACCGAGTGAGTTCCAGGACATCTAGGAATATACAGAGAAACCCTGTCTCAAAAACAAGCAAACAAGCAAAATAGTATACTCCCAGAAGTTCTCAGAACACACAAATGCTGGCAGTTTCCCTTGGCCATAGGTCATGTAACAAACTGCCTACTATCACTCCATGGGAAAATCCTAACCAGTGCAGGCGGGCAGGAAAAGAAGAACTTACTTGATGATTAGGGAAGAAAGGCTGGAACTGGCACTTTTTGCACTTGCTAAAATCCAAAACAATTTGCAGGTAAATCAATAGGACTAAAAATAAAATGTAATTGTTTGGTCAAATATAAGGCCAATATACAGAGGTCAGTTTTTTATTACATTTTTCTATTGCATTTTCTATTACAGACAAAAAACTATCTTTAGAATATTCACCACATTTTTAAATATAGTTTTATTTTATGTGTGTAAGTGTTTTGTTCGTATATGTGCCTCTGGGCCAGGTGCTTCCCTAGTACCCACAGAGACAAGACAAGGGTGTTGGATCCCTGGCAACTAGAGTTACAAATGGTTGTGAGCCATCATGTGGGTGCTGGGAACTGAGCCTGGGTCCTCTACAAGAGCAGGCAATATTATTAATAGCTGAGTCATCTCGTCTCTCTAGCCCCTTCTTCACATTCTAAAAGAAGCCATTTTCAATAATGTCATGAAAACACTTAACAAAAGATAAATAAGTCCTCTGTTAATTTTTTTCTTTACAAATTATTACAAAGCACTCAAGAATACTAACTAAAATGAAACATATACCATATTCCCTGAACTCAAAACAGTATTTAGGAGGTGCCATGTCCCTTAAACGGGTCTACAGATCAATAAAATTCCAGCAGGCTTTGCTCTGCTATACCTATTCAAGACATGAAGAAAATAAAGAGATTTGCTTTGCCCAATACAATGCTCTCTATAAAGCTAATTTTTACAATGCAATATTGGCATAATAACAAATTAACCAAAAGAACAAATTATAAAAGCCAGAAATTGATCCTTACATGAATGGAAACCAAGTTTAAGATAGAGACATCATTGTAGATCTATAAGAAAAGAATGGCTTTTAATTGTCATTCTGAAACCATTGACCATTTTTATTGTGGTGCCTTGACTCTCCCTTCCCAGGCTCAAACTAAGACTTAAGCACCTCTGTAACAGTGTTGGGGGTGGGAGGGCTTAAGAGATTGGCCTGGCAAATGGACTTATGCCATTATCAAGGAATGAGTTGGCTTCTTTAAAAAAGAAAGTTCAGGCCTGTTTGGGTGCCTTCCCTACCCTTGACCTTCTTCCTATCCCGTGGTAGCATATCAGAAATTTTTCTCAAGATGGAGGTTTATTGATCTTGGGCCTCTGAGACTCCAGAATCCTGAACTAATCGATTTCTGTTCATTGTAAATTATTCAGTTTGTGACCATCTGAGATAGCAGCACAAAATGCAAAAAAAGAAAAAAGAAAGAAAGAAAAATGCTTTTTGCCTTATGTGACACACAAATCCAATTCCAGGTAGACTAAAAGCCTAAAAGTAGAAGACAGAATTAAAACATTTTTGAAGAAAATGCAAGAGATGTTCTCAACATATAGAAAAGAGAAAAATGTTCACCAGACACAAGGGGCATGGCTATCAAAAAATAAGTTTGATAAATGCGACTACATTAAAGTTAAGGTGGCCTGTTCATTGCTAAAACCATAGAAATGGTGAAGATATTTGAACCCACATAACTCGAAGAATTATTAATATTCAAAATCTACAAAGAACTGCTATAAGAGAAAAAAAGGTGGGGCTGGATGGGGAGAGAAGCAGGGAGGATCTGAAAGCATGGTCAGAATATATGGTAGGAAAACTATTTTTCAAATAAAAAATAAAAAGAACTGTTATAATCCAACAGAAAGAAAAGAAGGCTATGAACAAAATGTTTTAATAAGTACCTCACAAATGATAAACTATATGAAAATATGTTCTGCCTCCTTACTTACTGGAAAAATATGTTAAAAACCAATTAAGAAAGTGCATCCCCACTCACAAGATTAGCAACAATTCTACTCTCGGTGCTCGCTCGCAGCACGGCGAGCTTGTGAAACAATTGGAATCCACGCGCTGCTAAGGGAAGTGGAACCTGGTACAATCATTTAGGAAGCAACTTGGCATTGTTTCTATCTTTGAAGGGCCACTTACCATCTGAACAGCAAAGTCAGTCATATGTAGATCATGAAGAGATTCTTGGGGATTCAAAACAAAAGTCATGTAATCTGCTTCCATTTATAATGGTTAAGTTGGTTGTAATGGTTAAAAATACAACAATCACAAATATCGTATTGGCAATAGCTTATGGCTTGTTCATACAACAGAATATTTCAGAACAATGGACATTGAGCCTATAATTAGTGATCCTAGAGAAGCTAAATAAGGAGAACCCAAAGAAAACATATTGGCATCCTCCTGAATATTAACCTTCATCAGGCGATGAAAGGAGACAGAGACAGAGTCCCACAATGGAGCACCGGACTGAAATCTCAAGGTCCAAATCAGGAGCAGAAGGAGAGAGAGTACGAGCAAGGAACTCAGGACCGCGAGGGGTGCACCCACACACTGAGACAATGGGGATGTTCTATCGGGAACTCACCAAGGCCAGCTGGCCTGGGTCTGAAAAAACCTGGGATAAAACCAGACTTGCTGAACATAGCGAACAATGAGGACTACTGAGAACTCAAGAACAATGGCAATGGGTTTTTGATCCTACTGCACGTACTGGCTTTGTGGGAGCCTAGGCAGTTTGGATGCTCACCTTACTAGACCTGGATGGAGGTGGGTGGTCCTTGGACTTCCCACAGGGCAGGGAACCCTGATAGCTCTATGGGCTGACAAGGGAGGGGAACTTGATTGGGGGAGGGGGAGGGAAATGGGAGGCGGTGGCGGGGAAGAGACAGAAATCTTTAATAAATAAACGGAAAAAAAATGTAACAGTGAAACCTAAAAAACAAAAAAAAAAGAAAAAAAAAGAAAATGAAAGCCACACAGACACAATGATACAGAAAAATACTTAATATTGGGTGAAATCAAAGCAAAACCAAAAACATCTAGAATAAGTCCATTTGAATATAGATTTTAAAATATCCACTCAATTGCATGTCTCTTAAGGATAGAACAAGATATTGAAGAATTAACTTCAGGTGGGTGATAAATGTGATGGTCATTCTTGGTTGTCAACTTGTCTACATCTGGGGTTACCTAAAACCCAGGCTATGTGAGGGATTTTTTTCTTAATGACGTCATTTGAAGTGGGAACAACCACTTTTAATCCATATCTTTTGAGGTGGGAAGATACACCTTTAATCGGGGCATTAGGAAGATACACCTTCTGCTGGCAGCCTGTATAAAGAACATGGAAGGAGGAAGTTTGCTCTCTCTTTTCTTGCTTGCTCTAACTCTCACTGGCAAGTCCATTCCTTCACTAACGTTAGAGCCTATTCTTCAGGATTCTGGCACATACTGAGAAATCCAGCCTTGTGAACTAAGCAACTACCGGATTCTTGTACCTTCTTTTGGTAGACAGCCATCACTGAACCACATACAACTGAACCACAGCCTATAAACTATTCTAATAACTCCCCATTTATATATATATTTTATAACTTATATTTTATAAGTTCTATTCCTCTAGAGGACCCTGACTATTACAGGTGTTGGCACTAGAAGTGGTTCTAGAGGAACAGAATATAAGGATGAATATTTAAGTATATGGAATAGGCCTTCCAATTTGCCAGCACTTACAGTTACTGAAGCTTCTCCTGGAAGCTTGGGGAATACTGAAAGCCCCTGGTGTGAACTATTCTACAAACTTAAGGAGACAGATGCACTTGATTATTGTGATTCACCAGTTGTGAGAGGCAAGAGATTTGGTGACTCTGTATATAGAACTTTTGACCATTTGTGGAAAAAAAGGAAAATTATGATGCCGGCCATTTGCTTCTAGCATCTCTAAACAAACTGACAAAGGAAAAGAATGAGCTCCATGATAAGATTAACCAACTCCGAACATCTTAGAATATGGTAAAAGAAAACATGAGCTCAATGAAAAACCTGACCAGCTCCAGACGTGAACGACAGTCGAGATGTTTGTAAGCCCTGGAAGAGAATCTTCTCACCAGCATCCACAGAACTCAAGTTGCAGAAAAGCCAACCAAAGCCCTCATCATAAAGTTAGATGAATTACAGAGAAAATTCAAGGCCCAGCCTTAGAGGGTGTTTGCTGCTACAGGAAGAGCATTAATTGGTAAATAAAGGGATCCTATAACTTGGGGGTGGGAATGTCTAGGAGGTCCCTAGTAAAACTGAAAACCAAACCCTCGGATTCATTGGAAATTAGGTATGACGTGAGAACGTATAATTGTGTGTCAAGCTGATAAGTGGCAGACTGAAGATGACTCTTCTTGCTTGTCAACTTGACTATGTCTGGAATTAACTAAAACTCAAGTATTTGGGTTCACCTGTGAGAAATTTTTTTTCCTAATTAAGTCATCTGAATAAGACACACTTTTAGTCAAGATTTTCTGAGATAGAAAGACTCACCATTAATTCAGATTTTTTTTTTAAACATGGGAAGTGTGATGGCTATTCTAGGTTGTCAACCTGACTATATCTGGAATCAACTAAAATACAAAAATGCAGAGCACACTTGGGAAGGATTTTTGCTTAATTTGAAGTGGATAGATCCATTTCTAATCTGTATCTTCGAGGCAGAAAAACACATGCCTTTAATCCATATATTGAGGCAAGAAGGCACACTTTTAATCTGGGCCACTTATTCTGGAAGTCCGTATAAGAACATGGAAGGCTGCTTTTGCCCTTTGCCTGTTCTCCCTCCCCTTGCCACTGGCATTAGAGACTACTTCTTCAGGATGACAGCATCTACTGGAGACCAACTGAGACATTCAGCCTTGTGGACTGAACTGGGTTATTAGACTTTCTGTTCATAGCCAGTTATTGTTGGATTAGCCTGTAAGACATCCTAATAAATCCCCTTTCTATATATATAGAGAGAGAGAAATTAATTCTATAAGTTCTGTTACTCTAGAGAACCCTGACTAATATAGGAAGATACACCTTTTTTTTTTTTTCGGCCACACCTTTTGCTGGGACATGGAAGAAGGAAGCTTTCTCTCTTTTCCTGCTTGCTCTCACTCTTGCTGGCAAGTTCATTTCATCATTGGCTTTAGAGATTCTGGCACATGCTGAAGACCAGCTGAGACATTCAGCTTTGTGGACGGAACGACTACTGGATTTCTGGACCTTCCATTGGCAGTTAGTCATTGTTGGGCTAACTGGATCATAGCCTGTAAGCCACTCTAACAAATCCCCTTTATATATATAATCTGTATGTGTATGTGTTTGCATGTGTGTGTATGTTCTTGATGTTCATTCTGTTCCTCCAGAGAACCCTGACTAGTATAACATAATAAATCACAAAACAGAATAGTGACTAAGCAGCCTGCGGATGAAGCAAGAGGATGAGCTAGGAAAAGTACACAGGGCCCCCTAAAAATGTGGATGATCTTTCTTTCCAACTGGATGGCAAATATACTGGGTATCGGTGTTGGTAGCTCTTTGTAACTTGTGGAAAATTTAGCAAATTTTATATATATCCAATATTTAAAAAACCGATATCTCTGAAAGAATATCTATTGGTATGTGAAAACACGTGACATATAAAGTTGGTCTTACAAATAGTCTGCAGCAACAAAAGCGTGATTTCCATAAGCTATTTAAAAATTAGGATAGAAAAGCCAGATGTGGTGATACATGATCACCAACACTCAGAACACTGAAGCAGCAGGGTCATGATTGAACTCATCCTGGGCTACATGGCAAGAACCTCTCTCAAAAAATGTTAAAACATGTATAAACTAGAATAGAAAATTATAACGTCTATGATTACAGAGCCTCATAAGCTGTAGCAAGAGAAAATAGAAAAGACTTGATTTTCAGTTTAATTTTTCTTCTTCATTTTCATTTCCATTAACATGGCCATAATTCTGTGCCAAAAATTAAATGGTACAATTAAAACAAAATATCGGATGTTCTGAGCAGGTCTCCATCAATACTATTTGAAGCAGGGCCAACATAACTCAGGTAGGAACATTTACTTGGGACAGCTGGTATCAACTATGAAGCATTTAAGGACAAAATCATCCTCTCAGGTGGGATCCTTGGGACTCTTATTTTGTGCAGCGCTTATGATAGCCCTGCAGCCTTCTTTGTCCCTGTCACCTTAATCCTGGGCACCCACAGCTACAGCACCTGCAGAGACACTGCCCCTAATTCCTTCCCAGGCCAGTCATGTAACCCAATTACCACACTTTGTAAAACAATGAATTCAGGGCTTCGGAAAAGACTATGACCAACTGACTCTGTGAGGGAGACTAGGAAGGGGGGGTGTGCTTTACAGACTCAAGCAGGTCCCATTTGACTTGCAAACAAAATTATTCTTACTGTTAGGCACTGAAGTGCCCTAGATAATTCGGAGTCATCAAGATGCTTAATCTCAATCATTGCAAGAGATAATTGAAATGTTTCTCAAAGAGAAATAAAAAAACGAAACGAGGAACACTGATGCTTACTGTTGCACCTGCTCAAACATCTAGATTTGAGAAAGAACAAACAAAAAAAAAAAAAGAAGTGGAAATTATTGATTGTGCTGGGGGGCCTCTAAATCACAACCGAAAGCTCATGCCATCAAACTTAGAAAAAAAAATCAATACTGCTGTGTTGAAGTTAAGAATAAATTAGAGACATGTAAAAGTCTGGAATAACAATATGCTATAAAAATTACTGATATAAAAATATGCCATTTAACAAATTTGATACTACAGAGGCATAAAATTCTACATAGAGTCTGGAAGCAACCATGCGAACATAAGGAGGTAACTGGGGTAATGCCAACGTGGTTAATTCAGAAAGAAACTCAGATTTATAACTGGTTAGGTTGAATTTCTGTTTTGAAGATAAATTACATGCCAGAAATCTATATACTTTAAAAATGTTTTCAACTGATATTTAAAGGTAAAAACTGGACAATATGAAAAATATATTTTCAGTAAATATCTCCCCTCTTTTCTCCCTCAAATCTCAGAATGCCAACATTTATACACACACATATGCATCTACACCCATGTATATTCATTTGTACATTGTGGATTTTCAGCAATGAACAATTCTAGGTTATGAACTATAATATATGGATTAAAAACATTGCAATAATTTTGTAAAACTAGTTGTGCCGTTTTAGTGTTTCAAGAATGTTCAACAATTTTAAAAGAAATATATTTATGAAAAGTTGGAAAAGAAGCCCAAGTTGATTGACAGTTTGGAGTTTGTGTTTCCACCATCTGATCAGAGCCAAAATGCAAATGGGATTAAGTTCTGAGAGACAGGAATCTGTGGCGTGTCTGCAGCTCTATTAGAGTCTTCTCTTAGGTACCAGCAGCAAGGTCATCAAAGGCGACCTTGAGACTTCTCTCAGGATGAGGGAGGAGAAAATAACCTTATCCCAAGACGGTCCACTGATGGAGTTTGGGGAAGTAGGACTCTGAATTCATGCCTGATATCACTAGGGAAAAGGACTGTTGTGGTCTGTCTGGCACGGGACGCGCTAACCAAGGGTGGCACAGCCCCAGATGTGTGCCCTAAGCAAATTCTGTAACTGTCTACATCTTTAGAGGGCAAAACACATACACTTATGTGAAGCATCACAAATACACTTCTTTATGTACTTGAAAGTTGAACAAATGAAAACACTATGATCATCTAACAAAGGCGCTCAGCTATTTGACTGAGAAACCTACTTTGTGGGCCAGCAAGGTGGTTCAGTTATACAGGTGTTTTTCACAAATCCTCGTGACCTACCGAGTTCAACCCCAAGAACCCACGTGATGGAAAGAGAACCGAGTTCTGTAAGTTATCCTCTGATTGACACACATGTCCCTTGATAAATACACACACACACACACACACACACACACACACACACACGGCGTAAATAATAAGATGAATAAATAGATGTAAAATGTATATCTGAGAAGCTGTTATAATTATATGCCCCACATGTTGTCACAAATAACAACTGATTTACACTTCCAACAAATCTGTAACCAGCAAATGCTGTGCCTATGGAAAAAAAATGCACAAAGTATTAAGTAGATGCATAGATAAAACAACCAAGTCTTCCTAAGTGAAACTTCATTTTCTCCCAGGAAACAACATTGCTTCTGGTCTTGAAAGATGGGAATTATTTGCCAGTGGAAAGATTGGCAAAGACATTCTCTCCATCAATTAATCAACAATCTTGTTTTGCCCAAATCTATGCATCTTATTGATAACAGGAATGAATACCAAGTCATACCTTTGAGGAGAGGTGCAGGGATGGAAGCAGGTGGGTTGGAGTCAACACGGACACAGATTCTCGGGGGTGGTAAAGGGGTTGCAAGGCAGAGAAGACAGTACCTTGGGACACAGAGTGAAGATTGTGGTTATAAGTCACTACGGTGGGGCTGTTTCCACAAGGGATGTAAAAACTGGGAAAGATCTACCCCAGTCTCTCAACGATAAGATCCTGGATGGACTGCAAGGCACAGCTCCACCTGAGCCATCACCGATGTGCAGAAGCCGAATGGTCTGAATTCAAGGAGACAGGGTACTTCCTGAAGAGGCAAGGACGTGAACTGTGACGAGAACTCAGGAGCCAGAGCACCGGAGGAGAGCATGGGTACCACATACAAAGGATAAGGACTCGCATTTTTGTTTTAATTAATTGCAAAGAATTAAATGTAAGATGGCTTTTTCCACTTCCAGGGCAGCTGCCACACAACCATTTGAAATAACAGGCTGGGGCAGGAAGGCAACAGCTTATTTGGGATCTGGAGCAGACGGTTTTCCCAACCCTGCCAACACCCATGCCTCTCCAGGCTTCACTGTTCCCTCTGTTTCTATTCTCAAACCAGCTAATGCTTCCCTGGTTCCATCTCCTTTTGTGCACGACATTGCTTACTGCAGGGGGGAAGTAAAAGCCAAAACACACAACACACTTTGGCTCTTGCTAGCCACTTACCCTCAAGGACTTCCATGAGAATCAAATAAATTTTCGTTCATTAACATGAGTTTTTAAAGTGATTTAAAAAGTGGTTGCTGGTGCTGGGGACGAAGCAGAGGGTACTAATTACCCCTGTAGAAGACCTGAACTTGGTTTCTAGCACTCAAATCGACTGCCTCACAACTATCTGAAACTCCAGCTCCAGGAAATCCTATGCCACCTCCTGGGCTCCATGGAAACTTGCACTCCTGTGCACATACCCACATACACATAATTTTTGTTAAAAAAAATAATCTTTTTAATGTTTAGCATAAGACAGCGCTAACTCATAAAACTCTGTATAGATAGGAATCTCAATCCATTCCTATTTCAAAACCATTGCTAACACTTTGAGAAGACGTGGTTAAGTACAGAATAGAGAGTCCAGAAATAGACCCACACACCTACAATGGAGTGACTTTGTAACTCAGCAGAGAAAAGAAAATCTCTTCAGCAACTGATTGGGACTATCTGGATGTATATATTTTTTTAATGGCAGAAAGATTTGGACCCCATCTCATGCTGTACACACAGACAGCACCCATTTAAAATGGGCCATCAAGTTCAATGTGAGAATAATACAATCAAGTCATAAGGGAAAAAAACATAAAAGTCTAAAAGAAGAGTACTTTGTCCCCTGGCAATGAGCAAAAGTTTTCTGAGACGGACATAGATGACTCATACGAAGAAAACATGGATAAATTGTACTTACTCAAACCACGCAATGTTTGCTCATCCAACACATCAAAAAAATAAATAGCAAGTCACACAGCGAGGAAGAATCACTATACGTGTTTATATGTGACAAATATGTTTCGCCCAGAACATACAAAGAAATCCTATGATTCAATAATAAAGAGATGACCCAGTTTTTAAAATAAGAAAAATGACTTGAACAGGCAGCTCACAAAGGAAACTCGAATGGCCAAGGAGCACCAGCACCTTCAGTAGTTAGCTAACACAAATTGAAACACCAGTGTCCATTAGAGGCAGGCACACATGGTACATATACACACATACACACACTGTAATTTTTAAAGACATCAATACCAGCAAATGTTAAGCAGAATATAGAGCAATGCAAGTTTTCATTCACTGCCAGTTAGTGAGTTTTAAAATGGCTTAACTCCTTTGGGAACTGTTCACAAATGCTTCCTTCCTTCTTTCCTTCCTTCCTTCCTTTCTTCCTTTCTTATTCCCTTCTTCCTTCCTTCATTTCATTCTTTCTGTCTTTCTTCCTGGATTTTTCTTTCTTGGGACAGGGTCCGCTATATATCCTTGCCTGCATGAACCCTGCTCTGTAGAGCAGGCTGTCTTGATTTTGCAGCTACGTCCTACTGTGCCTCTTGAGTGTTAAACATTTCCACCCTGGGCACAGCAACTCCACTGTTGTCATGAGACATACGTGAGTGGTACTTGAAATCTAAGCTTTTATCAACAGCGTTTATTAACACTTTGAACAGTGGGTTATAATTTTATACCATGAAATGTTCAAATCTTTAAATTCAGATATGCTTACTTAAAGTTTTATATAAGAAGGTAATCGCAGTTTTGAGAACTGGGAAAGTCCAGGTGAACACTGACAGAATGAATTATTGTTAAGTGGTACTTTCAAAGAATAAAATACTCCTCGGCAGTAAAGAAGAACGAGCTACTGCTCCATACAACATGAATACATCTCCAAACAACTATACTCAACAGAAGACATAAGACGCAAAAGAGCACATACTGTGTGTTTACACACATATACACTCACACACACACAACTTCACAGCAAACGAAACTCACTCCTAATGATGGAAAATAGATCTGTGGTTATTTGGGGGCAAGAATGGAGAGCCTGAGAGACAAGGCAGGCTGATGAAAATGTCCTGTGTCTCAATGGGCAGTCATCAAAGTGGACTGAATTTGGGGATGCTGGTTATTTCCAGGTATATAAATTACATACCCAAAAGCTTAGATTCTAGGTGGTTTCTCCAAAGACATAAATGATTAAAACTGAAGCCTTCCCTGAACTCCCTACTGTGTCCTAACTTCTGGGGGAATTTAAAGCTTGGCTTAGACCAGACTTTAATGCACCTCCCGGACTTGGGTTGGAGGTAAAGTCAGTCTACTCATTTGAAAAGCTGGTCAAATCCTATGACAGGGCAAGGACCGTTTCAGAAGAAACAATGAACATGGGATGGAAGGAGTCAGGAGGACGCTCGGAAAAGGACGGGAGCTTTGCCTTGTGAGAGAGTGGTCCAAAGCCGTATGGCCAGTTACAGAACTACATAAGAAGGCTGTGAGAGAATGGTACCCACCCATACATCTGTTCATAGACCCAGAGGGGTGATGCTGAGGTCTTGCTTAGGTTTTCAATGAATAATAAAACTATACAGATCATTGTTCAAACTTTTCTATTTGTCTCTAGAACAAGATAACTCTGAATTTGACCTTGGCTGGACGGTTCCAAACTTTGCTCTCTCAGAAGACTTAACAAAGAGGGGAATGCAGTTGGCTTTCACCTAAGTGCTTCATCTTGCGATTGCATTGTGTCATTGGTGCCAGGCGAAAGTTGGTTAGGCATATGGAAATAACCGATTTGGCTCATTGTTTTTGATAGAATCTGGCACACAGCCTGCTACTGGGGGACACCTGTAAATGAAAGAGATGGTCTCGGCCAAAGAAGTCATTTTTAATGTGCTAACTCAACGTTGAGACAAGTGTCCCTGGATTTGAGAAACATTTGGAATCATGGTGCAAGTCTGCTGTGCTTCGGTCACAGGAACACACTGTGACTTCTCAGATATGGAAACAAATTACTAATTCTTTAGAGAAAAAGAAAAGGAAGTATCTTGATGCTTTAGGGTCATCATTCTATGTTTTTTCAGATGGGTGGGTCTTGTAGAATCTAATTCTGGACCACAGTATTCACTAGAAAAAACTACAGTGCTATTCAGTATGGTTTCTCTGCTTGTGGTAAGACATGGACAATGAAAGGCCTCCCACCTTTGGGCTAGAGCTAGCCTTAGACTTGATGTGAATCTATCCTTAAACAAGTGCCACTCTGTTAGCTAAGCAACCATATTGTGGTTAACAGTAATACTTCAATTGCTCTGCTCAGAGGGCACTAAACCCTAAGGTTCTGCCTAGCCCAAGCCTCCCAGCTTGATCTTATAGGACCCTTCTCTCTGAGAAGCCATGTCTTGCAGACTTACCTTCCCCAGAGCTATTGTTCTGCACACTTCAGTCCCTGGGCCCTCTGTCATTCTTCCTCAGTACCTCCAGCATCTACAGATGGCTGAAATCTCCTTGTTTTGACCAATACAACTTTATGGGTACTTTTTTCTCTTACTCCTTGAATCTTTTTGTCATTTTTGTCTGTGGCTCCGTGACTCGTGGCTGCAAGCCAATCCACCATTGCTGTGTTCAGTCACCTCCTGTTCTCTCTTCTGAGGCCACCACTCTACTACCTGAACGTCCTGACCTTGCATGAATACCAGCTCTCAGGACACAGCCATGAAGCCTGACACCTGCTCCCACGGAGGCAGTGACCCTGGTACTTTTCATTTTTCCCATTTGCAACACAGAGTAAGGGTGGCGGTGATAACGTGGTCATCTAGAAATTCTGATGTGATAGCTTAGACACCATAGGAAATGGTGCCCCGAGTTTTCTCAGGAGGTCACTCAGGGCCCTGAGTTTTATGTGCCTGGGAATTACTGCAGAATGGAAATCACACCTTCCTCTGGAGTTCTTATGTAAATGTTTAAATCTAAGGCTCTCCACTGAGGAGATGAGGCCAGTGTGTAGGAATGAGGAATAAAAAGGCCAGTTACAACGCTTAAGACAGTCGCTAGAGTCTTAGATTGAAAGAGATATTTGTTGGTGACTACTCTA
Source organism: Microtus ochrogaster (assembly GCF_000317375.1). NCBI lineage: Eukaryota > Metazoa > Chordata > Mammalia > Rodentia > Cricetidae > Microtus > Microtus ochrogaster. The sequence continues at coordinate 42,907,721 of NC_022031.1, forward strand.
ACTGTCATCAGAGATAGTCTACCTAGTAACTGATGGAAATAGAGGCAGCGATCCCACAGCCAAGCACTGGGCTGAACTCTGGGAGTCTTGCTGAAGAAAAGGAGGAGAGATTGTATGAGCCAGGGGAACCCACAAAGACAGCTGACCTGAGCTCATGGGAGCTCATGCACTCTGGACCAACAGTCAGGGAGCCTCCATGGGACTAAATTAGGCCCTCTGCATGTGTGTGACAGTTGTGTATCTTGGTCTCTTTGGAAGGCTCCTGGCAGTGAGGTCAGGACCTGTTCTGGCACTTAGTTGGTTTTGGGGAACCTGTTCCCCATGCTGAATTACCTTGTGCAGCTAGACACAAGGGGAGGAGCTTGTGTCAAGCTTTGTTCTAGCCCATGAGAAGCCTGCCTTTTGCTGAATGGGGTGGGGAGGAGTGGATGGGGAGTGGGGTAAATGGGAAGCTGGGGTGCATTGGGAGGAACAGACTGGGAGGAAAGGAGGGAGGAGAAACTGCAGTCGGTACGCAAAAGAAATGAAAAAATTATTTAAATAACATTTTAAAAAATGAAAAAAAAAAGAGATCTTTGGTATTATTCAGGCTGAATCCCAACCAAAACCAACGTATGCATCCACATACCTGACTGTCTTCTGTGTCATGTCTCGGGGCCTCATTTCCAGGAAGACGCATTCCACGCAGAGACCCACAGCCACGTTTGACTCTAGAGCACATCTGAACTGAACTCTGATTTCAGACGATGAAGCTGAGTCTGAGGATCAGGCTCACCTGTGGCTCCAGGGCAGTGAGCATGCCCACGGCAGAGCATCAAGCTCTTCCTCACCTACCCTCCCTGACTCCATTGCTGTGCTCCTGGCTCCTGTGTCAGGAACTCCAGTGGTCAAGCTTTATTTCATCCTCTAGACCTGCGTTCTAAGGAATAAGACACATGCTCTCTCCCGGTCTTCCGCACACTCTGCCCTTGGCGTGGCTCTAAGCCTGTCACCGTTTTCAACGCTTTTAAAATTATAGGTGCACCCAGAATTGATTGTAAAATCCTAAAAGTAAAACAGTAGATTTGGGTGTTGACCGCTCACTCCTGCCATTCTGCCCCAAGGATCGCCTCATCTGTGTGTGGTGGTTGGGGGGAGGGGTTGCCTGTACACATCTGCATACTGAAGCCAGAAGTTGGTGTCAGGTGTCATTAGCGATCATCCCCACCTCCTTTTCTCAACCAGGGTCTCTCAGCAGTTCATCAGTTAGTCAAAGACCCCCAACCATCCTCATGTCTCCACCTCCCCTGTGCTGGGATGACAGGGTATATGTTGCCATCCCTGGTGTTCCTTATATACGGGGACTCGAACTCAATTCAGCAAGCCTATGCAGCAGGCACTTTCCCGATGGAGCCATCGCCTCAGCCCTGCTTTATCTTATCTTATTTTTAATTTTGGAGCAACCAGTGCCCACTCAGCTAGGAACTGCTCTGAGTACCTGTCTTAACTTAGTTCTCTAGTTCTAACAACATTAGCTGCAGCTTTCCACACTGGAGCGGTCCCTTGTCTCACAGGTAAGGAAAACGGAGCAGATTTTCAGAAGCTCAGTCAAGAGCACGCAGCTAACAAACGGCAGCGCCAGCATTCTGACCAAGGCAGATGGCTGCGAAGCCTGCAGTCTTAATGCTGCAGCCAGCTTAATGAAAGATAAAAGTTGTCTTTTAAAAATTGCTAATTCTATTCCTTGCTGCAAGGATATTGCTTGCAAGCTGTGAAATGGGGGAGGGGTCTTTCCTGGGCTTTGCTTCCATCCCCCTTGAATTTCAGATCATGAGTTTGAGTTTACTGCCTTCTCTCAAAGTCCTGGCCTATATCATCCAGAATATTAACTGCTTTTCCTGAGGCTATGACATCTTCAGAATGGACAATAGATTTTCTAAATGCCCATTTAGGTTTCTGATTTCAAATATGGCTAACAATTCAATTAACAGGAAAAAAGAAACTAACCTGTTTTCTGACCTATGTCTCTTTATTTTGTAGAGCAATGTGTGATATATACATTTTTAACACTTATTTTATTGGGGTTGGAGACGTGGCTCCATGGTTATGAGAAATTACTATTCTTACAGGTGAACCTCTGTTTTGTTCCAAGAACCTACATAGCAAGGCACAACCCTCTGCAACCCCAGCTCCAGGGGGATCTAACTCTCCTCTGCCCTCTGTAGGCACCACACACATGTGTTTCTGGCCTCTGTGGGCACGCATGCATGTGATACACATACATATGTGTGGGCAAAAGACATAAACATAATTTTGTAAAAATATTTTCATGTTTAATTTTCTTTATGTGTGTGTGTGTATCTCCATACGGGTATGCACACATAAGCATGGGCACCCAAAGAGGCCAGGAGTTGTTGGATAGTGTGTAGGATCCCCAGGAGCTAGAGTCACAGGTGGTTGTGAGAGCTGCCTGGTGTACGTGTAAGATCTGAATGCGAGCTCTCTGCAAAAGTAGCATTTGCTCCTCTCTTCAGAGCCATCTCTTCAGCCCCAGGAGAAATAAGTTTAACAAACACAGTGTAAAATCAACGTACATGAAGACCACAGAACCTGGACTCAACAACCAACATGCAGGAAGTCTTGGTGAACCCACGCTATTTCCAAATTTTTATAGCAGATAGTAGGCTACTCAAAAACCACCTGTTGAGTCCTTTACTTAGAAATGATGCTGTAAGTGGCCAGGAGACTTACTGACCTCCATTGCCCAATATTCACTTCGTACAGGGGAGTCTAAGAACTAGACCAACGTTCACAACTTCAGACACTCACCTCCAAATGCCTACTTGAGGTCATCATTTCAGCATTGACAAAGTTATTTCCAATTTACGTTTCAAACAGTCCTTCTAACTGCCAACCCCTTCCTAAATATGCCCCTCCCACGGTCTTCTCAGTACCAATAAATGACAAGGCTAATGAGTTATCCCCTTTCTCCTCCCCATTCTGTGGGTAATCCATTTGAAAGCCTGTGTATTTTGCCTTCAAAATACATCCATAATGAAAGCCTTTCTCAACTCCCCCTGCTATATTCTAGTCTAAGCTAATTCCATCCCTATTCTGGACTAGTGAGTCTTGGCTTCCATCCTTAGGTCCTGTAATGCTGTTATCAGAACTACAGTTGTTAAGTGAGCCCTTCCTCCAGCTGCTCGGACTGAGTTTGTGAGACTTACTCACAGGCAATGGAGGCCATAGCTCCTAGCAGTTCCTGGAATTTACACTGCCCGAGACATTCCCGAGAATACAACCAGTATCCAGAATGGCTGTAAAAGCGCCTGTCTACTGTCTCACTGTGGGAATAATTTCTTCCTCAGGCTGAAGCTCTTCGTCACCAGACACCATCATCGCCTCTCTCCTTCCCAGTGGCCACCCCACTTCCCTCCCCTAAGGCCAGCACTTCCTCCATCCGTGATGGTCATGCAGTCTCCCCCACTCAGGAGCTCAGAATTCTATGTCCCTTACTGCAGCCAAGGGACACTGCATGTGATACGCTTATAATATACACATAAGACAAACGTTTTTAAACAAATATTTAAGGCCTTCCCTGTGGCTAGAGGAACCTGCGTGACTTTCCCTCTCCCTGGAATCCATTCCACTCCACTTTCATGGCCACCTTGACATCCCTCAAGGCAGTTGTCCACGTCGACATCTTGGTACCTGAGTTTCCTCCTTCAGAAAAGCTCTTCTTGTAGATGCACTTGGCTTGTACCTGCCTTTGAAGTCTGTGTTTCAACGTCCTTTACTGTAGAACCCTTCTGCAACCAGTAGAAGGTGGTACACACACGAATTTTGTGCCATAATCTCCTCCATAATGTCTCTTCCCACCATGAGACCGTAAGTCCCCTAAGAACAGGGGCATTGCTCTAGATACCCTTGAATCCCCAGAACACAAAACAGGTCCAACATACATTAGGCATTAAGAACATTGGGTGAAGAAAGGGTATTGGGGGTTGAATATAATTTAAGTGCATCATGTACATATATAAAAATGCCATGATAAACTCATTATGCATAAGTAATGTGTACTAATAATTCTTAAAACCATTGTCATATTCCAACAAGCTATCTTTTGAGTCTCTGGATATAAAACACACAGGCACAAGTTCTGTAAACAGTATTTATTTGTGTGTGTGTGTGTTTTTAAATATATACCTTGGGAACCATCACCTGTGACAGAAATAACAAAAGCAAAATAGAAATGGAGCTGTTATGACTTCCCTCCCTTTAAATGTTGCCTCTGTTAAAGAGAAAAAGAAAAAAAACCATGGATAATATGTGGAAATCAAGAAACAATAGAGCTTCGCAATCCAGAAAGCTTGAGGATTGTGCTGCTCACTCAAATGGCTCCCAGTCAAGTTGCTAGGCAGAAATCTCCAAAATATGGAACACGGTTGCTATCATTAGTGAAAACTCAAGAAGTAGAATTTAAAGTTAAGAAAATTTTATGTAACAGAAACCATTGATATTTAGAACCAAAGGAAGCCCGATAACTGTTCAGTAAAATACAAAACAGACATGTTTCAGCACCTATAGGAAAGGCCTTGTGACAGGTATTGGAATACACACACACACACACACACACACACACAGGCACAGGAGAGCACTGGATTTGTAGTACTGTGAGCTATCAGTAGGTCATAGAAATGAAGCAAACATGCATCTCCCTACATCTTTATGATACAGAACTCCCCTTCCGACAGCCGGACTGAGAACAGCAGACAGAACTGACTGGGAGATGCTACACTCCATGTAGCTCTGAAATCTAGCAAAACACTCCTTCCCACATACTTAGGATAGCTCCTCCATTCTCTAAGAATGTTAATATTTCTTCCTTGTTACAGAGAGAGAGGGAGAGAGAGAGAGAGAGTCAAGACTTCTAGAAGTCTGCCTTCACTATGCATGTGCCAGCAAGCAGGCTGCAGGCTGAGTTCTAGCGTGATTGCCATTGCTGAAGGGGATGGAAGTGTGGGCTGCTTCCTACACCAGGCCTCCCAGATCTTCCACTTAGTGGTGTTCAGCTCTGTGATCTCCCACAGTGAGGTCCCCAGAAGCCATCTCTCTCCTACAGCCTCTGGCAAAGCTGCTCACCGCACAGTCTGCTCCTTCGAATGGGAAGCGATTTCCCTGCCACCTTCTGCTCTCTCTCCCTTTGTTCTTTAATGATCCTAGTGGGGGAATCTTCCCCATGACAGACAGACTCCTCGCTGATCCCAGAGAGAATCTTTATTGTTTCCCAAAGGGGATCTCTTTCCCTCTTTGGCTCCCCCCCCACACACACACCCTACCCCTCCACAGTTCCCTCTACAATCTGTTGCAGTGTTTTCCAAAGACCAGTCCCTGACTCTCTGAGCCAAGAACCTGGGTATGGGCAGAGATGCAGGGCATTCTGTGGCGCTTCTAACAAGCTGCCTGCGAGAGTTCGCAGGATCACAAGTTTGTCTCCTTCGTCCCTCCTCTCCCAGAAGTCTCCACCACTCAATATGGGTTTGCTTGGTGGTAGAAAAGGTCAGGGTTGGGGTCACTTAAAGGTCAAATCAGCTCCCGTTTCTGAAAATGTCAGGATTCAGAAAATGAAGAAATATCAAACCCTCAATGCAGAAACTAGGATACCTCCTAAAGGGTTAATATGGAAAGATAAGCAGATAGATGCATAGATACGGAAGCATGAGAGTATGCAAGTATGTAAAATCCACAGCACCCAGTAGCTACTGTCACCCTGTTAAAGGACACAAGTTTCAGGTGTCATGACCCATGAGGGTCATTACTCCACAAACAGGAAGAATACCCCTCCATGAATCTGCTCCTGGACCCGAGTAGCAAAGGAAGGTCACACTCCCGAAAAGAGGTGCGCAAGCCCCCACGCAAGTGGACAGCTGGGACCACTGAGAGGCGAGCCTTCCTGTAACCAGGCTGCTGCGCAAGCCTGAAACTGCTTCAGCTGGTCCAGCCCTGGGAGAGAGCGAACAGCACCCACTGAGTCGGGTCAGCATCTCCCTGTCCACTGTGGTCACGTGTCTGTTATTCCTTTCCCCCACTTGAACCCCATCCCGTAGGCGAGCCTTGGGTAGACTTTCCAACCTGGTCCCTGTTGTGTGACAGGAAATGAAGAGAAGCTGGAATGCCTGTCCTGGTCACTCGGGTACTTTTGGTGGCCGTGGCAATAGGCGGGGAAAGGTTCCCAAGGAGGAGATGGATGGCAGGGTCCCAAGTACCTCCCCACCGAGTCATAGCACCCTGGAGGGCTGGGAGTTGTCTACAGGAAGAGGGGCTGCTCTGGGTGCCTTGGAGACAATCTCCCTCCATGCCCACCACACGTGAATCCTGGCAACCAATGGCACTCACTGAAGAAGAGAAGGGCTCTAAGGGGAGGGACTTGCATACCTTGGGACCTCACTGTGACCCTGAAGAGGCAGGGTGATGTTTGACAGGCGTTCGGAACTGTGTTTGTTCTCTCGGGGTATTTTCTCCTCAGAGAAAATTAAGAATCCTCTCTACACCTGAAGGCGCTCCGTTTCCCTGCCATCGTATGCGAGTACAGCAGCATCCTTTTGGCAACTTGTTCCCGGGTTAAGAAAAGAGGAAAGCCTGGGACAGATGCCTCCAGCACCCGGGGGTGAGGACAAGGGTCTCCACGCTGACTCCTTCCTCCACAAAGCCCGGTGTTCTGGCTCACCAACCTATCCATAACAGAGGATTTATTTAGCCGCGATGTTATCATCTCCATTAAAGCTAGAGAGAAGAGAAGATCCTCCGATTTTATTTATAACCTGAAGGGATTATTTTTGAGTTAAGGCTTTAAGAATTCAGATCTATCAGGAAAGAACAGCTTGTGTAACGAACTTCCTGTTTTCATCATATTTGGACACCGAGCCTCCGTGTTGCCTGTTATTATTACACAGTTAATATGAACTGCCTGGGGTTTATTTTTAGCCGGGCTGACTCTATTGTAAGGACTGCATAACTGCTTTCAAAATGGGAAAATGTAATTACGGGATCTAACACTAAGTTGGGGATATTCTTAGGTCCTTTCATGAGGCGGTGGCTGAAAAAAAATGAAAATAGACTATTTTAAATGGCTAAAGAAAACAGAGTTATTTGATCCAGAATAGCCCATTGAGCCTTTTACAAACCACACACTTCACAGAATAAAGTCTCATGTGAGTTGAAGTGACCTAAACATACGGATTTATTTCCAAGTCCAGGGTGACAGGAGAGAAAGAGGGAAACCGGGTAAAGCATGGAAGCAGGAAAAAGTGTGAGCACCTTTTACTAATTAGGAAATTATTAAGATGGCCCCAAGAGTCCTAAAACACCTACAAGGATTTGGGACCTGGAGAATACAAGTCGTCACCCTGCATGTCTTCTGCCCTGTGTGCAGAGTGAGCAAGCCTGTGTGTTATGGCCACAGACGGAGTCCATGGCCAGTGTGCTGTGCAGTATTGCCTCTTCACGTGTGCTGTGACCTGGATTTAGTCCTTCCCACAGGTCCCTCTGTGGAGTCCCACGGCACCCACGACCCCACATACTTTCCACTCCATCCTCCATTCATTCACAGCAACAAAAGTCTCTTGAGTGCCCAAGTATGCCAACCTCTGGGTACTTTGCCGGTATACTGGTAGAAATAAATTTGGCATGTTTCACACAAAGAGGGTGGGGTGAGGAAGATACCATTTCTGAAGTTCAAGTCTGAAGTTCAAGCTGGACTTATCCTGGGGGCAAAACTATAAACCGAAGAAGAGCCTGAGTCCCAGCCATGGCAAAGTCTGTGGCAACATCAGGGGAAACCCATGTGAGAGGAACAAAGGATGAATGCTATAGCATCAATTGATGTGCTGGGATCATAGGATGAATGCTATAGCATCAATTGAGGCCCTGAAATCATAAGATGAATGCTATAGCATCAATTGAGGCCCTGAAATCATAAGAGCAGTAAGAAACATTTCTGTGAAGTTATGAGGGATGGTTTAAATATTTCTGTGGCTGCATTGCTGCGTGAAAGGCCAGACACAACACGTTATACACACACACACACACACACACACACACATATATATAAATCAACTATTGTTCAGTCTTTAAAAGGAAGGAAATTCTGACCCATTCTCAAGGCCACCCTTGAGCACACTGTGCTAAAGGAAATAATCCAGCCACAAAAAGACAAGTATTGCATTATTTCACTTTTATTATGTGTAAAGAATTTAAACTCATGCAGAGAGCCAAACTGTGACTGTCAGAGTCTGAGGAGTTACTCTGGAGAGTTCATAGTTCAGCGCATTGGTGGTGCCTGGTCAACCATGTGAACGAATTCAGTGCTACTGAACTGTGCTCTGAAAATGATTAAAATAAGTTTTATGATATTCATGTTTTATCTCAAGTTTTTGATTTAGAGAGATCACTGCAGTTGCCGGATTGATTGATATTTCTATCTAGAGATGGAGACGGAAGTGGGAAAGGAGAACACCAGTCGGGAGGCCAGTTCATTAGCAGTTCTTGCAATAGTAGGAGAGATAAAAGTTGCCTGAACTTAGGCTGTAGGAATAAGAACAAGAGAATATGGCCAAGCTTCCTTTTGGCAGTAACACTATAAGAAAAGAAAAGAAGATGAAGTCAAGATTTCTGGCCCAGAAACTAGATGGATGGTTCCTGAATGCAGTCACTAGGAAGAATGAGTGACTGGGAAAACATCTAACTTCTCACGGAATCATTTAGAAAGTGTATGAAGTTGGATTGTTCAAATAAGGAACTTTGTCTGCAACTTAAGTGATCTAAATTGGACATAGTTAAGACTAGAATTCAAATTTGCCTTGTGAACCTAGAAAAGGAAGCAGACAGCACATAGATGGAATAAGTGATGCTCAGGATGGAGTGGGGCCTGAGGATGCTGTACCATATATTGTGAGCAGGTTTTCAAGTGTTTTTGCCTGTTGGCCAAGTGTTTTCATGTGGTTGCTTCTGATGAATCCATCAACACGTCCTGCGTTACTCCTAAGTCAGCTTCTCCTCCCCACAAGAGGACCCGCCTCCTCAGGCGTGTAAGCCCACTCACCACCTTCCTGACACACAGTGTGCTTTGCTGACCCATAACTCCTCACAAGCTCGTGTGTCTTTGGATGTCTTATCTTACTTGGCCTGAAAATTTTCAACTTATCTCCCAAGAGTCACTCTTCCTGAGTCTGCTAGCTTTTTATACCAATGATCATGACACACCTCTGTGGTTAGCGAGTCTGTGTCAGGCAGAGCAGACCACAAATCATTATAAGAAAAAAGATATTGCTGTACTGCTGTAAGCACGTAGAATGGGAAAAGAGCAGAGGAAAATAAGCTGCCTCACTGTGGGGGGCATGAGAAGGAAACACACACACACACACACACACACACACACACACACACACACACACAAAAGGCACCTGCCTAAGGAAGGCCTCATAGCTTTTCAAGAAATAAGCTACCATTTCCTGTTGAAGTTCATTGAACTTTGCTTTTGCCACTAAATAATTTAACACAGAATAATATATGATCAGATCAGTTCTTCTATCAGTTACATCAGTTAACCTGTGAGCTTCTGAAGTTCATAATCCTCCACTGAACTTTCATACTGTTCATCCCAAAGTATGTATTCATTATACATTTGTTAGATGGATGGATGGATGGATGGATGGATGGATGGATGGATGGACGGATGGACAGACGGATGAATGGACAGATGGATGGATGGAGAGACAGACATGTATTATTAAACTTCTAACTGACTGTGACAAGGAACTCACTGAACTGCTGTTACTAGTTGTCTGTGAAGTCTACAGACATAATAGACATAAATTAATGTGATTCTCTCATTATTGGAAGTACTCTAGAAAAACAGAAATCCTTAATAGTGTTCCATTCTTTGAAGTCACCAACTTGACCTTCTTAATGTTCTAATGCCCACAATGTTTGATGGTCATATGCTTTCAACTTGTTGGATAGACTTACTACCAATAGAATCTCAGTGGACAGAGGTGTGATATGGGCACATTTTTTTTTCCTCCTCATTGAATTTCTCCACTCATTCCTTAAGAATAGCAAGACTGAAACTAGTCTGTTAACTCAGCCACTCTAAAGGGTTAAGTGGAGTATGAGTTTCCCGTCTCCGTGGTGTTCATGGTGTGGAGAAAGATGGATGCCTCATGAGCAAAATTATCCAACAAGCAATTCTTCTCTGAGTACTTGCCATACACAATGCCTACAGCCTTGTAGTCAAGTGCTTCTGGGAATGCAAGAGATGATGCCTTCTAGCCCTCAAGGGTTTTACAGTCTAATTTAGGAGGGAGCTATAGACCGATGCTTATTTGAAAACATAGTTCAGGAAAGGATATTCACAATGGTCCACTGTACGTAGGCTACAGAGAAATGAAAAAGGATGGACCTTAGAGACCACCTCACTACCTGCTCCCGCCTTACCTGTGTCCTGGCTTCCCTCAAATGTACCAAGCACACACCTGCTTTACAAGTTTTCACAAACTGTTCCTTCGACATGGAAACTCTTCCTGGAGACACGCACGTAACTCTCTCCTTCCGATCTCTGCTCAGATGCCACCTGATCACGCTGTTTAAAATAGCAAATGCCACCCCCACACCATTCACCCTCTTCCCTTACCTACTTGACTCTCTCCATAGCGATGAACACCAACTGTCATTCCATGGAATTCTTAATGTATTTTTATTATTGACTGTCTTGCCTCACGAAAATACACATTCCAGGAGGGCAAGGCTGGGGGCGGTTCAATCTGTTCTGTTTGGTGTATCCTCGACACCTAAACTGATCCCTAGATGATGCTAGGTCCTCAGGGTGAATGAGTGAAAGAGCGAATGAATGAATTCTGCTCCTGGCGTGCTTACAGAGGTGAGGCACAGAAATGGCTCCACCGTTGTTCACAGCTTCCCTTCTTGACACTCACCTATCATCTTTCACTAATTTCCTCCTGGAATTTGGGTGAAGGTATTGAGTTAATTTAGTTATGAACCTTATGTCATGAGTTCCTTAAATAGCAATGCTCTAGATGCTATAATAAAATGAATCTCTCTTCAAGACTTGAAAATCCACGAAGAACATCCTTATCTAATTTTAAATTTTAATGAATAGTTATAACGATGAGTAATTAATTTTGATATTTATAGAAAATGAAATGCATTTTTTTCCTTTATGAAAATCTAGCACTTTAGGAACAACAAATTCTTGGAGAAAAAAAATTTCTAATGAGATCATTAGAGCTGAAAACATATCTCCTGGCCGTAGTATGCATTGTAACTGAACAGGCATCAGTGGGCTCTTCCTTTCTGCCCACATGTTCCAGATGAACACATCTGTTTCTCTAATACATGAGAAGCTGTTCTTTAAAGATTAATAGGATTGTTAAGTATGAGTTCTATGGTAGCTGAAGATAGAAACACAATTTAACAACCTGATGTCCTCAATCCAGAAGGAACTTGTCATCATTTCTTAAACACAGGGTCTTACCATGTAGCCCTAGATGGTCTGGATTCACTATGTAGCATAGGCTGGCCTCGAACTCACCTACCTCTATGTCCCCAGTGCTGGGATGAAAGGCATGCATCACCACATCCAGCCCTCACATCGTTTTTTAAAGGATAGACTTTTAGGTGTCATACTATAAAACATCCACAGCAATGGCATCTGAAAAAAAATAACAAAGGAAAATCAAAAGGGGGGAAGGCAAACACAATATTCCAAGGGTCAGTCCTTGCACTGATTCTCAGAGAGGGTCAGAGATAATACTGCATAATCCCAGACGTTTAGCTCCATGAGAGCATCTCTGTTAGACACAGAGGCAACCCTGCCCGCGTACCTCACTGTCTGACACTACACCAAATTACTACAATGGAGATTAGTGCAGCGACACAGAATCGGTCTATCCATGAAATCATCTCCCTGAAGCATCCTGCATCTCAGGCGGGCCTTTGGAGGGCACGCAGTCGCAAGTCACTTCAGGATGGGCTTCACTGACAAGCGCCTGGAGCGCCAGCCGTCTGCGGAGCTGATTATGCGCATGCTTGGAACAGCAGATGTGCAGGAAGAGCGGCTGGCACGCCACTGGCACGTCTCTGCCACCATATTTCTGCACAAAGGTAAGCCGCAGGGGTTCTCACGTGCTGTGCCAACATTTCCCTCAAGATGGATTCCAACGCGCTCACACACACTTTGACAAATGCTCTTCACAGAACCTGGAGTCTTTCACTCTCTCGCAGGCAATGATTTCATCTTCAGCTTTCTTAGGTCGAAGGTAACCAACCAACCATATTAAAAATTGTAAATTAAAACTACAAAAATCACCCCCAAACCCTCATTATGGCCTTAGTTGAACTCACTACTGTTGTGCCTGTCTGAATGAGTCAGCTGTGGTGGGGAGGAAAATTCTTTGTATGGACTGGAAGGAGCTGACTTCGTGGTCAAGGTTATCTAATGTCATCCTTGCTGGAGACTGTCTGCCCGAGGCAGCAGTTTCAGCGCTGACATAGAGAAGGAAAGCTGCTCTTTCTAACAATAGTTAATCAGCAGGTTCAGCTGCCGCGGCTACAGTATTGTTTATTACAAACATTACAAAAACATTAACAAAACTTGAAATTGAAAGAAGGAAAACTCACCCCATATCCTTCCATCCTACCAATCAAACTGTTGACAGTCTTTGCCCTGTTCCCTTGCAGTCCCTGTCCATATGCAGACAGAATTTTTAGTTGTGATCATGCTGCAGATAGAATTTGGTGTTCAGGTTTATTTCGATTAGAGTTTTTAAAGCGTGTTTTTTTTTTTTTTTTACAGTGTGCGCTGTTGCCTTTGATTCTGTGGCTGTCAACATGTTACCATTCTTAGTGACTCCGATGAGATCGGAAGGGATGGTGGAGGGTTTAAAAGAATCATCAGCAAAATGGGGAGGCTGTTTTTAAATTTCCTGGTTGAAAGGCTGAAGTCTCTAGAACTGAATTTGAATGGAAAGGATTTCTCTCACCCTTTGTTCTCCTATTTGGTTTTATAAAAATAGTCACTTTCCCCAATCATCAAGCTACCTGAAGAAAGTGTCCTTGCTTGTGTTTTCTCTTCAAGGACTTCATTTTGAAATCCTGTTCAAACATCTAGGACGTTCATGGACAGAGACATCTTTCCTTGCATCTGCCCTAAAGATTCCGTGTAACCTGGAATTTGAAGGGGTAGGTACTCCATCCTTGCATCTGCCCTAAAGGTTCCGTGTAACCTGGAATTTGAAGGGATAGGTACTCCATCCTTGTGAATGTAAGAGACATCTTTCCTTGCATCTGCCCTAAAGGTTCCGTGTAACCTGGAATTTGAAGGGGTAGGTACTCCATCCTTGTGAATGTGAGAGACATCTTTCCTTGCCTCTGCCCTAAAGGTTCCGTGTAACCTGGAATTTGAAGGGGTAGGTACTCCATCCTTGTGAATGTGAGGTACCCTACTGAGCTGTCAACACATCGGGCACCCAAGTGCTTCCCATTTTAATTCACGGCCCATCAGACTCCAGGTCCAGAAGGCTCAAAAACACAGATCTCACAACTCACTTACCACATGCTTGCATGGTTCCAGGGACAGACCTGACTGGGGCAGAAAGGAATGAAGAAAAGACAGACAGACACACAGACAGAAGGATAGAAAGCTGAGGTCGGGTAGACTGGGGTCTTAGATTGAGAAATTGCAGTGCCCCAGAAGCTCAGTATGTTTGTTATTTAGAGTTGAGCAGACCAGGAGTGTTATTGGATATGGTTAGACAAGGAGGAGCGGATATAAAAAAGAAGGTAGGGTGTATGGAATATAGTGGATCAAGGAGACGGGCATAGCTAACCTCAGAGTAGCTTCTGTAAGGGAGCAGTCTTCAGATCACAAATATGGAGTGTGGTTCTGGTGGGCATTCACACTTAAACCGGAAGGGAAGGCTTCACCATTTCCTCCTGAGCACCATCCTAGGGTGGACACATGCGGGGGGCTTTGCCATTTTCCCACAGGCCCGAGAGTAGGGCCCGTGATTATGCCCATATCAACAACACACATTCCCTCAGGACTTCACTCACGGATGGCTTCCTCTGCTCCTTAACCTGACCCTTGACCTTGTAAAGCAGAATCTCCGACTCCTCTGGGGACTGATAACATGATAAGTCACAAAATGTCAGGATCCTCTCCTTCCTGACAATAGCTCTGATGATTATGAGTGCCGCCTTCTAGAGCGAAGGAAGGAAGAAGAAAGAAGAACCGGAAGAGGTGAGGAAGGGGAGGTTGAGTGAGAGTTGGCCGTGGCTGCTGCTGAGTGTTGCTGACATCTCTTTGAGCTAGACAGACAGGAAGTGCAAATCACCTCCTCTGGTAACCCTGACTCACAGCATGAAGTCAAGACTGCCCCCATGTTTAGAGCTAACCTAACCTCAATCTTCTGTTCACAGCCTCAGAGCCAGCACACAGCGCTCCAAAGGAAGGTGACGCTGGGGTAATTCCGTTTTGTTTTAAGCACAACCCTTTGACTCTAGGACACGTTCACTTTCAATGCTATATAATGTATTGTTTATATTTTTTAAGCATGGGTTCATTTACTAATTGGATAACTGAAGAGTCGGTTACACACTTACGAGTGGCCTTTCAAAGAAATGGACCTCCTTCCTTCACACTTGGTTCCAATCAGTCCTTAGAACTTGGCCAATCAAATGCTCATCCTTCTTCAGGGAAAACAGTGAAGGCAGCGGATCTAAGGAAAAACTCCTTCCCTATGTTAAGCGAAAAAAATAAAATAAAATTAAAGGAATATGGGATAAACAGAAGCATGAGAATGAAGGCACTTGATAGTGTAGTGTGTGCAGAAAGGTAAGATTCAGCCCTCACCCCCTGTTTATAAGTTCTGGGGAGTTTTGGCCCCTCCCACAAGGACATGATTGAAAGCTAGGCTTCAGGAAAAGCTTTCAGGTCAGATCCAACTGCAATCATCCAAGTCCTGTGTTTTTATTTTGCTTTGGGTTCCCAAATCATGGAAAAAGGGGGAAGCACTGACAGTCAGAAGGGACAGACCAGGGGTGATGCTAAAACACCCCCACAACACACAGGGCAGCACCGCTCCCCCTACAAAGAGTTATCTGCCACACAACGTCAATAGTGTTGAGACTGAGGAACCCTGCTGCAGACGAAGCGTGAGCCAGTGGACAGCAGGTAGGAGACGAACCTGATTAAAACTGGATGGTGGGACTCTGCGGCTTTTACGCCAAGGAGCTAGCAAAGCTTGGGTGAAGAGTCATTGAGATCATGATAGAGGAAGCTGTGATTGGAGGCAGCAAAACCCCTTAGCATGCTGCCACGTATGCCCAGGGAGAAATGTCAAGCCTAAGCTAAAAGGGATCCCCAGAAGGGGCCAGGGAGGGAACAGTCAACACACGTGTAAGACGTGAAAACCAACAGGTACTGGGAAATGATTGGGTACAGGGGGATGGAGGCGTGCTGGATAACTCCCGGGTTTCTCAAATTATTGGGACACTGAATACAACAAGAAGGGGAGAGTTGAGGTGTCAAATAATAATGCATCTACGTAGAAGTCTCGGGGATTCTTTGGAGGAGACACCTAGATGGTGGGATCCGCTCAGTCGACAACTACTGTCATTAACAAGGATCAGTCATTAACCCTTGGTACCTGATGGTGATTAGCTCCACATGCACGTAAACTCTTAGACGGGGGCTTAGCTTTTCAGTTGAAGGAGAAATCTGGTATTGCTTATGAGGAGGCCTCAAAGAGCCTTAATGGTTCTGTAATTTCATGAGATGGAGGGTTTCCCTTTTTGAATCTGGAGTCAACTACACTTAGAGTTCCTCTTGAGGGAGCCATACCTGTGGAGCTAATTAAGGTAAATAGGTTGGCAAGGGTTTCAGCCAACTACTCAAGCAAAGTTAAAATAATGTTGGCAGCAGAGCTTTCCTTCTGGAGCCTTGACAGGCTCCAAAGGTGGGGATGTTTTTAGGCTGCATGACAATATTGGAGTGCAGCAATGAGGGAGGCTGTTGACAAGAAAATGCAGAGGGCTGGGGCAGGAATGTAGATGGTATATTTAACAATGAATTCACACGTGGTTCCGAATGCCTTTGGACTCAGATGATACCAACCAAGAGCCTTCTCCAAATCTGCATGATTAGCGCCCCTGTCATTGAGCCCAAAACAAATAATAAAAAAAAACAACCACTTTTATGTAATTTAGTTTTGGGAAAGGATAAGTTGTTTTTGAAACAGTTAGAACTTAATGAGTCCTTAGATTCTTTATCTTCATTATATCTGCGATAGCATCTTGATAATGTGGCCTGGAATTTATTTATTTATTTTTGTTGCTTTCTGATCTCTTTCGCGAAGCAAGAGATAAAACGCTGTTCTTGGATAGTCCGGGGACAGGGTAATATAACCACCATCTGTTAATACTGTAAATGGCTATTAATGAGGCCTTCAGAATAGAGTCTGTTCCATAAGTTTCTGTAGGTAATAAATCCGTTCCTTTCAGTTTGACCTTGTCCCTAAAAGTCTTACAGACTCAGTTACGTACAGGGGCAGATGTGGTTAAGGGTGTGGTTAATACGTGGTTCAGGACAATTTTGAAAGTTCAGATCAAGTTTAAGGGGAAAATGTTTACTTTCTACCAGTCCTTTTATAGTCCACACAAAGATGAAGCTAAGTTCTGAAGAGCTAACTCTCCAGTCACCAGTACGCTGCTACGGGTTGGAAAACTAAGGGAGAGGTCACAGCTTGTCCCACTGCCTGCCATTTACCTTTATTGGGCTGTGATCATAAGTGAGTTTGACCAGATACTTTTCTCTTTAATCCAGATCGTCGCTCCTGGAGAAATACCTTAAAAGGAAGAATCTAACTATTGCACTTTCCTAATGGATGCTGCCCTGGGGGAGCCGCTGCCAATCCTGGCACTCGAGGGCCCTGAAATTATGTCAGCTAAGGGATAATTAGAAATACACAAAGTTCACAAGGCTGTCAAAACACAGAATCAGCTGAGGTATCCTACATCCGAAAAGAAAAGTCATGTGTGAAAAGGCCCACGTGGGCCTCACTGGGAGCTGTGTTACTCTTTCCAGTCTGTGAAATCTACAGAGAGGATTTCTACTCCTTCAGTAAGTGGTACCCCGTTTTCACAACAGAGTGTCTCCATTAATCTGTGCAGCAGCCTCCTAACCTCCTAGCCTCTGCGGCCTCCCAGTTAGAGACCCGAGAACAAAGGCCGAACCCCAGTCATCTTTTCCCAACTGTGAAGAAGGGGTCAACCCTGATCTGAAAATTCATCTAACCTTTTATCATCGCACTGTTCTACATCCCATAATGCCAAGTTCAGGAAACCAATCCCAGAAGGATAGGCTCATTTTTCTTCCTGATTTAGTTCATTTCAAACAATAAATGACAACAAAACAAACAAGCAAAACCCCTTTTCTTCTCATGACCAGTGAGTCACCAAATCCCATCAGTCCTCCCTCGGCATCCTTGCTGGTATGACCAGCACATCCTCCGCCCTTCTTGAGATCTGGTTAATCGTGGCAGCATCTCTGGGTCCATCCAGCCTGATCAGAGGAGAATAATCCACGTTCTGATTCCCTAGGTGAGTCATGCACACTGGGGTTTGAAGATTCCATCTCCGGCATAAATGAGTAGCAGCTTCTCTCTGCTCCCCTTCTCCCACCGTTGCTCATCAGGCTCTCTGCTCCCCTTCTCCCACCGTTGCTCATCAGGCTCTCTGGTCTCTAAGCAGCAAGCAGTGTCTGCTGATGTTTAGCTAGTCTTACTTCCTCTGGGTGTCCCCTCAGCTCTTTCCCACTCAGTTTCCATTTGGAAACCACCAACTGGTCAGAACCCCTTTCTACCACACTTGATCCTCTTCCCACCTTCCAGTCCACCCCTGGATCCTCTGCGCCTGCTCAAAAATAGTAGTCGGGGTTGGAGAGATGGCTCCGTCTATAAAGTGTTTGCCTCGTAAAGACGAGAAGCTGAGTTTGATCCCCAACATCCGCATGAAAAAGCCAGGCATTTGCTTATCATCAATCCCCACCCTCCCGCTCTGAGGATGCTGAAACAAGAGGCTCTCAGGGAT
The DNA here is from genome assembly GCF_000317375.1 of Microtus ochrogaster. Lineage (NCBI taxonomy): Eukaryota > Metazoa > Chordata > Mammalia > Rodentia > Cricetidae > Microtus > Microtus ochrogaster. The sequence goes on from NC_022031.1 coordinate 42,925,865, forward strand.
TTGTTGGCTGGACGAGCTAGCCAATCGGCTAGCTCCAGATTCAGTGAGAAATCCTGTCTCAAAAATAATGTGAAGAGTAATTGAGGAAGACACCAGACATTGACCTCTGGCCTCTGCATACATGTGCACACAAACCTGTACACAAAGACACACAGACACAAACACACAGACGCACATCAAAACGCTTTTTAATTTTAAAAAATTGTTTTTTTTCTTTTTGATTTTTTGTTTGTTTGGATGGTTGGTTGGTTTTAGTTTTTCAAGGCAGTTTCTCTATGTAGTCTTGTGTGATCTGTAGACCCGAGACCAGGCTGAACTTGAACTCACAGAGACCTGAAAAATGGCTACTTTTAATTAATTCTTTTTATTTTAGGTATATGTGTGCCTAAATGTATGTATGTACACAATATATGTGCAGGTGCTCTCGGAGGCAGAAGACAACACAGTATCCCCCTAGTAGTAGAGTTGCAGGCAGTTGTGAACTATTTGCTATTATGGATGCTGGGAACCAAATCCTGGGTCTCTGCAAGAACAGCAGCTCTGTGAATCATTGGCCATCAATGTGGTCATTAAAAAGCAAACACTTGGGCACCACATATTTTACAAGCACTCTACATGAACTAGCTTGTTTCTTCTTCACACGGTTCCTATAAAATTGCTGTCACAATGTCCCTATTTTACAGAAGAAATAACCAAGGTTGAGCAAGTTTTGAAAACTAACAAATAATAGAAGCAGGACAAAGTCTGCGGTCCGCTGCTTAGTGTTGCTCCAATGTCTTCTACACACGCATGCAAGAGGAAGAGGCCTGTGTCAGCCCAGCTGGGCAGAGAATTGACATCCGGCTAATCCTTTTTAACCACAAACAAGCCTGAAGCAAGGTTCTGCTATTAGTTTCCCACATTTTACAGAGGAAACTAGGAATTGGAGAAAAATTGAACCAAAATTCAGTTCATTGCAAGCCAAATATACATTCTACCTCATAGTAATATTTTTTCCTTCCCTATATTTCCATGTGTTCTAGTTTTACTATCTGTTTGTTTGTTTGTTTGTTTCTGTTTTTCTAGACAGGGTTTCTCTGTGTAGCCTTGGTTGTCCTGGATTGAGCTCTGTAGCCAAGGCTGGCCTCAAACTCAGAGACACCTGCCTCTGCCTCCTAAGTGCTGGGATTAAAGACCTTTGCCACTACCACTGGGCAATTTTACTATCTTTTAAGGAAAATGCAAAGCTTTCCCCTTTCCTGAGGTTTAGTCTTCCTCTCTGCTCAAATCTTGGCAGTTTTTTCCCCCGCATTGCTGTGGGCTCCAGGCTCCAGTCCCCTCGCATACGTTGTCAATATGTCTGTGTCACGGGCCGGAACACGCTTCCTTCCAGCAACTGGCTATTGTTCTTGAATCTTTAGAAGATTGATCTAAAGAGACAAGGAAATTAGAGGCATGGTGGTAAGAAATTTTAATGTGAATATTCATGAGCAGAAAAGAAAGGCAAGTGTGATCATTAAGAATTGAAATAAGAACTATTATCCCTGGTAAGAGTCTGAAAAACAGACAAAAATTAACATTTACTATTTTATTACTTCTTCCAAAATCAGGCGAAACCTTGTTAGGAGTTGATTTTCATGCAGGATGTTCTCTGAATTTCCTACTATCTCCCTGGTTACTTTCTTCCACGTTGCCTGCATTATTCCCTCCATGTTATATCCCTTGATAGCTGTCGCCTGCTGCAAACAGCCCTGCTGGGTGGCTCCCGTCTGCAACAGACCCGAAGTGACCTCAGCGAATTCCAACTTTTCCTCACTCCCTCCCCTATGGCATCTTAACAAATGCCACACTTTAAATGAAATGCAAAAGAAAAGAAGTGGCATACTTGGAATAAATATTTTAAGGTCTCTGGAAACACTAGTAAACCGTGGACAAGTAAGTTTGGGGTGCCTTCCTCAACCTCTCTCCACCTTATTTTTAGATGCATGGTCTCTCTCACCTGGGAATCAAGATGATCCACCTGGGAGCTCCTGGGGGTCCTTTTGCCTCTACTGATCCAGCATGGCGAATGCAGGTGAATGCCACCATACCTGGCTTTTTATGCAGGATAAGGGGATCCAAACCCAGTTCCTCAGGTTTGCACAAAAAGCACTTTACTGATTGTTATTGCCATAGCCCATATACCGTCTTGCAATTCTGGAAGTATTGTCTGAATGCTGACTCCCACATCTAAGTGAGGATCAGCAACTGTTGCTTTAAATCTTTTCTTTAAGAAAAAATTATGTTTAAAAGCTGAGATCCAAAATGTATTCCCAAGAGTATTCAGAGACTAGCTGTCAAATGGGACGTAGCTTTTGGCCTGAATCCTTTCAGGCCTGTTTAATGGAATTCCCATTAGAGCAAATGAGAAGTATTTGTTGTAAGTCCCCAAAAAGTCATAAACAAACTTCAGTTATTATAGATTGTTTTTTTTTTCTACTCCCTTCCAAAGATCAGTGGAAGTAAGCGGACAGGTCATGATGTCACAGGACAGTGCTGTGAGCTTGCTAAGGGCCTTAGAGTTGATCTAAAGCTAGACTACACACTTCCCAGTGACTGGCACCATGCCCGCCACATGAGTAAGTGATCATTACATTCGTTGGGTAAGTAATCGCTCCTAATTTTGCAGATGAGGAAATTAGGGTCCCTAAAACACTCCCGTGACTGTAAGCCACAGGGTGATTTTGTACCAGACCACACCAGAACTGCAATCTATCAATCTTTATTTGCTGTCACTGCTGGCCATTGATTTCAATGTAAACAAATGCGTTGGGGTGGGGCTCGAAGTAACTGACTAGCAAAAGAAAAAATAAGCTGCCTGGGGACAATTGTCATAACACCTCATCAGAAGTTACACATTCAGAAACACTGAATACATAAGACTGGGAAGAGAGCATCCATTCCAAAGCCAATTAATCTCTTCCAGGAATAAACAAACAGAACCCATTCTGTGTAACTGATGGCCAAAATGATAATTATAGGGATAAAAATCAGTTTTTAGTGATAGAAAATTAGCCCATATAAGGAAAACATATAAAACCACAGAATGCAGCAGGTTGCTATAAACTGAAATCTAGACCAAATATCACTTGAGGATACTTTGAAAAAGACTCCAGTGGTAATAAAAACACTTTTTATGACACATTTTTAAAACCCAAAATGGGCTGAAGAATCTGCATAATGATTTAATAATCCAGGTCTAAAAGAAGTACACGCAGGGAAGACCATCAGATAACAACCGGAGTTATTAATCATTTTTCTTAGTCATCATGGGGGTGGAGAATAATCCGGGGAAGACTCAGGAAACTTTGTCAGTGTTTTTCTGTTCAAGCCTACTTCTGTGCCAGGTATGGTGAACACCCATGGGTGGGCAGGAAACTGGCAGCTTGTGAACAGTATGTGTAAAGATCATATTGTGGCACTAAGAGGGAGCGATTCTCAAACCTAGTTTACGACACCACTTCAGGCCAGGGAAAGGTCAGAAAATGCCATGAAGATGATTGACCTAGAAGAACACTGGGCCCCAAAATCCAGTGAAAATACTGCTAGCTAGCATCATGCTAAGTGCTGAAGGGGGACAAAATACACTGCCAGTTCCATCCTAGGGGAAAACTCATCTCTGCCTATTTATTTCAGGAATAATGTAAAAGAACTAGACCAGGAAAGGCAAAACAGAGGAGATGACAGCATAGACAGAACTTAGTTTATCAAGACCCTCTTTTGAAAGTTATGCCAGTCAAAGAAGTTGCAAACAACTTCTGGCATTCCGGTCCAGTCTGTGAAAGAGGGTGCCATTTTGCTACACAAACACACTAAAGAAAATATGAGCTTCGTTTAGCAAGTGGTTTTGGGGAATTTGGACTTCATGTGTACAAAACTAAAAGCAGATCTCTATCTCTCTCACATCCTGCATAAAAACCAACTCGTAATGTACCTACGGCCTTCACAAAGGACCCCTGGATCCCATGAGCAGAGAGCATAGAGGGAGCATGTGAAGACAGGCACAAGAAATGCTCTGTTGAGAGGGACTGCAGATGTAGTTAGAGCAGGGAATGAGCTCAATTACAATGTTCTGACATACAAGCAGAACACGTAAGAAAGTAAAGAAACAACCTACAGGATGGGAGAGAAATCTCTCCCAGTTATTTAGCCAACAAAGGACTAATACCTAGAAAATAGAGAACTCAAAATAAACGAATAAACAAATAAATAAATTCCAAAGAGCAAACAAGGCGCCCAATGAATAGAATGAAGAATAAATAAAGAGACAGACACTTCTCCAGTAAAGAGCAAGTGACAAAGACCCGATGAGACATCTGTCACCCATGGATCAGGAGGGATGAATTGACTGATCTGGCTGGTTAGGCTGGTGTCCCCCTCCCTCACTGCTCCATGTACATCACCCTCAGAAGCTGCACTTCTCCAAATAGAGGAGGACCCGTCTCCAGTCAAGTGTATACACATAGCTGTGTTCTCCTGCTAGGACCACCAAACAAGCTCTCCAATAAAGAAGACCAAATGGCCAGGGTGTGGAAAATGTTCACCAGCTGGAGCCATCGGGAAAATGCAAATGAAGACTACATGGAGATCCCACCTCACCCAGTCAGCTTGGCTTTTTATCAAGACAGCAGCAGACACTGGTAAGACTATGTGAGGACAGGGACCTTTCCTTGGAGGTGTGGAAAATATCCCAGCCACTGTGAAAATCAGTGTGGAGGTTCCTCAAGTAGCTATGGAAAGGATGACGATACAACCCTGCTCTACCAGGCTTGCTGAGACCACTATCACATTTTTCCAGTATGTGCAATTTAGAGGGAGGCTATTATGAGCATGAAGAGGGGGAGGTGAGGGGGGAGTTAAGAAAGGACAGTAAGGGGCATGGGGAGGATAAAAGTATGTGATATGCATGTGTGGGGGTATCACAATAAACCCATTTGTGCAAATAATATAAATTAATTTTCCAACAAGGATTAAGTAATTGTTCCCATTTTGCACAGGGCATAGGTGCTGGGTGATACGCCAAGAAGTCAAGCTTCCCCTGCGACTTTACCCACTGTGCCGTGCCACTTTCCCCATCTCGGTGCCGACCATTCCTTGAAATGCTGCTTCCTCCTCATGGCTAAACCCTGTGCTGCCAGACTGACTGTGTTGCACTGTGGTATAAAAAAGTGAGTGTCCGTAATTCTTGCGACTAGAAGTCAAGTTTACGATCAAGTAGCTATAGTTCTAAGTCCATCTGTCCTCTGTAGCCACAAACTACACATTGGTGAGTTCAATTTAAAAAAAATAAAATGAAATTAATTTGTTTCAAATTTGTATCTGAACTGAAAATGTATAGACAATATATAGAATTTACATTGTATGATGCATTGTGACAAATTTAGACTTGATTATAAGAGGGTGTGTCTATGCTGTATGCAAATACTGTGCTATTGGACACAGTGGACTTAAGATCTGTGTATTTGGTATGTGGAGTCCTGGTGTGGGAAGTCCTTCTGTCTATGTGTTGCTTTTATTGGTTAATAAATAAAGAACTGCTTTGAGCCTATGGCAGGGAAGAACAGAACTAGGCAGGGAAAGCTAGGCTGTATGCTGGGAGAAAGAAGGGCAGAGTCAGAGAGAAGCTATGGAGATGCTGTAGACAGACACTGGGAACTTTAGCCGGTAAGCCACTGTCATGTAGCGATACACAGATTAATAGAAATGGGTTAAATTTCTATTTAACCCTAGCCGGGCAGCCAGGAACCAACGAGCAGCCTCCCTTCCTGCAGCAGAGTCCTGAAGCCAGGCCCTGATGCCTACCAAATACCAACTGGAATGTACCAGAGGGGCCATTTTTTACTTAGCTTTGTGTCTCCAAAGCTTACCCATCACCTAGCTAGCACAACACAAATGATCAAGAGATACTTACACAGCAAGTTTCTGATTAGAAAGAAACACAGCTGATTGTGGCTGGGCATATGAAGCGTAGATTTTAAAGCTGAAGCTTAAAGGGCTGCAGGGAGCAATGGTGGGACTTTTCTGCAGCCAATACGTTTGCTGCAACATAGAGGATCCTGTGTGGTAGAGGTAGGACAGGATCAGGGGATCTCAGAAAATTGGTGCATCAGAAAAGCTTCCAGATGTCAATCAATGGGAGCCCAACCCTGGCTGGTTTCAGTGAAAAATAAGTTCAATGAAAGCACTAATAACTCACAGATTCAACACAGCTACTAAAGAAATGGGCTCAAAATGCAAACAGAAACCAAGAATTGAGGCCAGACATCTTGCCAAAGCCATATGTCAGGAAAGCCTCATACCTTGGACCTTCCCTGACGGATTTTGAGACATCACTTCAGAACTTCACATGCCATGGCAGGCTCCAGCGTTAAGTGATGCGTAGGAACTCTGCTGCAAGTGCTTATGCAGCCACCACTGACAGCTGCATGTCATAGCCATCACCATGACTACACGACACCTTACCATACCCCTGCATATTACATGTGTGAGTGTGTGAGCATAGAGACCCAGCATAGAGACCAGGAGTATTAGGTATTTCTATTTTCTAGGTTTTATTTGTTTGTTTGTTTTGTTTGCATCATTGTTGTTATTGTTTAATTATCTCTCTTGTTACGTAGCCTTAGCTGGTCCTGACTTCCTCTACAAGTCAGACAGGCCTTGAACTCACAGAGACCCTCTAACTACAGACTGTTGGGATTAAAGGCATGGATGACCATTCCCAGATGCTCTGCCTTTATCTTTTGAGGCAGGGTCTCTCCCTGAACCTGCAGCTCATCAATTTGGCTAGGCTAGCTGTCTAATTAGGTTCAGGGATCCTTCTGTCTCCCCACTCTCCACTGTCAGTGTTACATATGTGTGCCGCTGTGCCCACTTCTTACGTGGGTGCTGGGGATCCAAACTCTGCTTTCATGCTTGCATGGCTGACCCTTTGCTTGCCGGGCCATCTGGGCAGCCTCACCACCTTAAATTTGAAGAATTTCCAGCAAATCCTAGTGGATGACTAGGAATTATCATTCACTTCCTTGACCAACTATTCACTATGAAATATTGGCCTTGTCCACATCTATGCTGATTTCTGCACTCCCGTGTACTTGCCTTTATCACCATGCCTTGGGTGTTGCTGTGTGTCTATGAGCTGTTGATGGACCTCACTGTGCGGTCCGTACTGACAAACCATGAGAATGACCTATATTGCTCTGGTTTTTTGGGGTTCCATGACCATCCACACACACAAATTTTTTTTTTTAGAGACAGGGTTTCTCTGTAGCTTTGGAATATGTCCTGGAACTCACTCTGTAGACCAGGTTGACCTCAAACTCAAAGAGATCCACCTACCTCTATCTCCCAAGTCCTGGGATTAAAGGCGTGCACCACCACTGCCAGGCTCACACATACACATTTTAACGTAAAATATTTCTGAGATATCACTATTCGAAATCAACACTCTTTGAAGACAATATATTATTTGTAATTTATTATGAGTTGGCAATAAATTTCTATTTAACTTGATGATCTCATGAAAAACGTTCAGTAAAAATATATGTTCAAATTAATGAATTAATTTATCAGATATCTATTTTATTGGCGGCTTATTTTTACAATATTTTATTGTGTAAATTTTTAAAGATGTTAAAAAGTTGAAGGAACTGTACAGTGAGCATCCAGACCCCTCCAGCTGAAGCCAGTACTCAACATCCCCTTTATTTACCTTCTTGTATTTGTGTGCTCACTCTTCATTCCATCCTATTTTTAATGCATTATAGAGTAACCTGCAGCATCAGAACCTTGTCCTCTCTTGTACCCCACCACACACATCATTAGCTGGAGGTTAGCACCTCTTTGCGATGAAAATTCCTGTCTGGTGAAATACAAACCCTCCAGGGTAATGTGTGAAGAACCTGACAAATGCATGTCAGCTTAACCAAATCCTTATCAAGTTATATAATATTCCTATCATTTAAGAAAGCTCCCTTATGTTCCTCTCCAGCATCTCACAGCCCACACTCCTCCAGAGATAATCACTCAGTTTTAGATTTTTGTCATCATAGATGATTTTCCTTGCTCTGGAACTTCATAAAAATGGAGCCATAAAATACTAACTTTGTCTACTTTTTTCAACTGGGCATATGTCTTATGTTTGAGAATTTTTTTGCATGCTCCTGCATACATGAAAAATTTGTTATCTTTATTGCTAAGTGGCTTTCAGCATTTGAATACATCATATGTATCATCGTTTCCCTGCCCATTCTTTTATAGATGGACAGCTAGGCTGCTTCCTGCCTTTATTACAAAGTAAGCTGTAATGAACACCCCTGTGCAAGTGCTTTGTGGCTGGTATTTATTTCATTTCTCTTGGGAAAATGCAAAAAAAATGGAATTCAGTGGCATTGTTGGATGATAAATAAGTTCTGTATTTCACTAGTAAGTATTTTTTGACTACTTTCCAAAGGGGTTAAGGCATTTAGACACCCAGTAATCATAAATAAGCATCCTAACTGCTGCTTTCCATTATTCTCAGCATCAGAGGAAACCAGACTTTTTATTTTTCCATTCTGTTGATTACTGATATTATTCACTGGGTTTTTTTTAAAAAAATATTTATTTTTATAATTTTTAATCCTGAGTGTCTGTGTATGTGCATGTGTGCATGACTGCAGGTAACTCTGGAGGCCAGAAAGGACATTGGATCCCCTGGAGCTGGATCTACATGTGTTTTTGAGCTGCCACATGGGTGCTGGAAACTGAACAAGGCAACTAACTCCCTTTAATGTGGGATAGAGTCCCTCTTCAGTCGCATGAATCAATACACCATGCATCATTTGAGATGGAGAATTGCAAAAATAGTTGATTCAAGCTGTTCTTTGGCTAAAACCTAGTAATTTACCTCACTCTAAGTAGGTAGGTGAAATATTTATTCAAAATGAATATATTCATATGCTGAAGCCAAAAAAGATTTTCTATTTAATTTTTAATGCGTCATTTCTCTTATATTTATATTATAATTATATTATATTACATCTTCAATAAATGTAAAATAAGAAATTCAGGACTCATGGAAGCAGAGAGAAAACACAAGACAAGGCTCGTGAGTTCATCGAGGCCACAAGGCGAGTCGAGGACCTGCAGCTAAGGGAAGACCAGGATGTCTGGATAAGCATGAGATGCTGCTGAGCTCTCTGCAGAAAGGAGAGAGAATGCTGTGGAGCAATGGGATGTGCAGAAGGAAGTGCTGGCCAAGCTCAGCTCCTAAGGACTTCTCACTGACAAACGATGAGTGGCATCTAAACATCTCAAAGTGGCAAGAGCAGGTGAGAAGGGGAGGGAAGTAGCCACATTTGCAGTTTTCATGCTTTATAAAAGAAAATCATGCTGAGAGGTTAGAGAAATGTCTGGTCAGTTAAGAGCATCGGCTGTTCTTCGGGGGGGACCCAAGTTGGAGTCCCAGTACCCACATGGCAGATAACAACAGTCTGGAACTCCAGATCCAGGGTATCCAATGCTCTCTTCTGACCTCCACAGGCACCGGGTACATATGTGATACATAGATATATATGCAGGCAAAATACCCACATGCTTAAAATGACACTTAAAATTTTTCCCGTTCTAAAAAGGATTGAGGACATAAACTGAAGAGCTCTAAGCCAGACGATTACAAAAAGGGTAGTACTTTTAACATGAGAAACCTAAGTATATATGAAGAGCTGAGAATTTCTGCACATACAGTGGCTGCTTCACTCATAGTGGGGTAACAATAGTCCTCATAGCACCTGCCTCAGAGAACCATAAGTGGAAGCCCTCTGCTCTCAGCCAGGCGGGTAGGAGGTGTGGGAGGCGCAAAGGGCTCTTCTATGGACCTTCTCTCTGACAGCCATGTGCTAGATGAAGCGCCTGCACCGGCGCTTGAGTAGAGAGAGCATGAAGGCCCTGTGAATGGGTTGCACTATGCCCAGTTCATGAAAGGAATCCACAATGAGAGGATCCATGAGTTAAAAGGAAACAGGATTGCAAGCCATTGCTTCTAACACACTGAATGCTGTTAGAACAGTGAGTTGTGTCAAATTCTCCAGCAGGAAGAAAGACAGGTCATAGAAGAACCTATGGACTCATATCAGTGGCTGGAGTGATAGACACAGTGACAGTTATAGAACTTGGTATGGGACATCAAGCCAACTGCCTTATTATTGACATAATACACTTTGACTTGACAACCTTTAAGAGTCAAATTAGTGTTGCTCTTGGGTTCACAGATAATGCATGTTTTTTTTTTCTCATTTGACTTAGAGATACTGCAGGAAACTTGTGAAAATTGAACAAACCAGAGACACATATCAGGTCACACAGGAAAACCATGGCTCCTCAGACCAAGCATCCATTCATGACATAAGTTTTTGACTGGTGTTGAAAGATAGCCAAGGAGTGCATAGGCCAGACAGGCTTACAGTCTTCCAGACTCAGAAAAGTATTGTCTGCTTTCTGCCCTTCTAGGAAGGATGCTACAAACCCTTACCTTCCACATCCAGGGAAGTGATGATAACAAGTACCATTTAGTGAGTGTGTGACACTTGTCACTAAGAGTAAAACTCAGACATTTCTACAGATCAGGGTAGAAACATACAGATCACGTGTATGTTAGAAGCTTTTTATCACTGAGACAAAATGGCTGAGAAAGTAACCTAAAGATGGAAGATTCATTTTTGTTTAGGGTTTCAGTCCACTGTCATTGTCACTGGCTTCATTTTTCCGGGGTCACAGTGAGGTCAAACATTACAATATGAGAATGTGGAGGAGAGGAGCGACTTACCCCACTGCGGCCAGGAAGCATAGAGACCAAGAGAGCAAGAGGGGACAGGAGACAAGACAAAGACTTCCAGACCACCTCTCAAATGAACTCATTCCTCCAAAGAGGATGCCCTCCAAAAAAAAAAAAAATACCTCAGATTGTGAATTCATCTACATAACAACATGTTGAGTAGGTCAGGACTCCTACCTATATGCCATGATCCAATCATTTCTCATCATCTGAACATTTCACTGGAGACCAAGATTTTAACTTATGAGCCTTCGAGAGAGACACTTTGTCTCCAAACTAAAGCACAGCATTAGAAAGCAGTGTTGATCAAAGCCAGATTTCATTGGCTCCAATTCCCATGGTGGTCCTCCGTGGCACTTATGGCTGCATACAGCAACTCAGCCATCTTTCCAGAAATGTAAAGAGTATCCTAAAAAGAAAACTTGCGTGGAAATCAAGACAACCTCTATAAGGGCTGATAAAGGCCCCAAATGTTGAGTTCGTGAAAAGGAACAATCTTGGGTCTGGGAACAGCAAAGACATCAAACTCCAGCTCCATTGCAAGGCATTCTAGTGACAGGCCCTGACCTTTGGAGCCAAGGTAGACCTTCTGCCTTTCCATTGAAAATTCTCATTTGTATGTGAAAACATTGTTCAGAGTTCTTGGTACAGACTTAGCAATGGGGAGTAAGTAAATGTTTATGCTGAAAACATGAAGTCAATTACAAGGGGTCTACACAGACTGAGAGGAAGATAACTTAAACATAGATTTAAAAAAAGTAACCACTCCTACTGGGAGAGACAACTGAGAGCTGGGCTATCTCTGGAATGAGCTAGAAACCTACAGCGAGGGAAACTCCCAGGAATCTATGATAGTGACCCTACCTAAGACTTCTAGCAATGGGGGGATAGTAAGCCTGAACTGGCCGTCTCCTGTAACCAGGCGAGACTTCCTTGAAGGGATTGGAACACCAACCCAGCCACAAATCCTTACCTATAATTTGTCCTGTCTACAAAATGTGGTGGGTTAAATATGGCATAGAAATTGTGGGAAGGACCAGCTAAGGACTGGCCCAGCTGGAGACCCATCCCCTGAGAGGGAGTCCAACCCTGAGTTAAAGAGTGCTTAAGGAAAATACGGTACAGTTACACAATGGAATAACATCCAGCTGTCAAAAACAAACAAAAAAAAAAAAAAAAAAAAACAATGAAGTGATTCCTAATGACTCTCTGCTGTTCTCATAATTGTTGCCCTACACCACTGTCATCAGAGAGGCTTCACCCAGCAACTGATGGAAACAGATGCAGAGACCCACAGCCAAACATTAGGCAGAACTCAGAGAATCCTATGGAAGAAAGGGAGGAAGGACTGTAGGAGCCAGAGGGGTCAAGGGCATCACAAGAAAACCCACAAAATGAACTAGCTGGGCTCATAGGGACTCACAAAGACTGAACTGACAACCAGGGAGCCTGCATGGAACTTACCTAGGCCCTCTACATATATGTTACAGTTGTGTAACATGATCTTCTTGTGGGACTCCTGACGGTGAGAGGCACTGTTTCTGACTCTGATGCTTGCTTTTGGGACCCTTTCCTCTTACTGGGTTACCTCATCCAGTCTTAATAGAAGAGGAGGTGCCTGGTCTCATTGCAACTTGATATACCATGGTTGGCTGATAACCTCATGCAGTCTTAACAGAAGAGGAGGTGCCTGGTCTCATTGCAACTTGACATACCATGGTTGGCTGATATCCATGTGATGTCTGCTTGCCTACATCTGAGGAGAAACAATGGAGCAGCGGATAGGGTAGGGGTAAAGGGGGAGGTGGGTGGGAGGGAAGAGGGAAAACTTTGGTTTGGGATGTAAAAACAAATAATTTTTTTTTTAAGTAGCCACTCTTGACTTACTTTTCAAATGAAGCATGAAAGAAGATACAAATAAGGACATCTGTGGGCAATGACTAGAATTTTAGGCCAAAGAGTTTAGCCAGCCGAAACAGGGCTTCATGCACAGAGATGCCCAGTGTCTCATCACAGAAGCCACACACTCCTTGATTAGGAATACATCTGAAATAGGACTACCGCTTCCCAAGCTGAAACATAAGAGTCACAGACTGGCAGGAGACACACTGTCCTCTGTGGAATTGTGAATTAGAACTGGCAGTAGCAGTGGCTAAACTCATTCCTCCAAAGAGGATGCCCTCCAAAAA
>NC_022031.1:42938981-42941862 GCF_000317375.1 Microtus ochrogaster
CACACACACACACACACACACACACACACACACACACACCAATAGACATGGGCATCATCCGCCTTGAGCCTACTCTCAGGAGAAGATCTGCCAGTTCAGATAAATGCTAAAGGCCTCGGCACCAGCTCAGTGCGAAGGGCTCTCCTGGGGCCTCCCTGGAACTCAGCCAGAAACAGTGACTCATTCCTTTCCATCTCCTGGGCAGGTGGCCAGGGCACTCTCTGACCCCACCTCACGCTGAAGCCCATGGACATCACTGACGACATGCCCATCTGCTGTCCCAGCAGGATGAAGAATAACCAATGATCACAATGCGCTTTGAAAACACAAAACTTCCACCTCTTTTTTTTTTTCTGGAATCGCATTCTCTTTAGTTTCAGCAATTAATGTTTGAAAAGCAAACAAGTAAAAATATGAACACCACAGGGCAGTTATGACAGGGTGGTTGCACATATGAACTCACGGTGGTTGTCACAGCGTGTACAAGATCTGTGTAAGCTTAAGACAGACACAATCCCCATGGCGAGGGGAGAACGCACAGAGGCCCATCCTGAGCTCAGGGGCTCCCGGCAATTAACAGATGCTTCGAGAGGAAGAGCAAGTTCTCTCTAAGCCTGTGGCCTCTGGGAGGTCAGCCACACTCCTGCAAAAGGCCATGCACCCGAGAGCTGCACAAATTGGATTGGATGGGTTTTAAAAGCAAAAGAGAGGACTCGGAGATGGTTAGGTTGAGAATGTGGGTGTGCATCTGGGAGGAGTGGCAGGAAGGGGATGAGTATAATCAAAAACATGGTGTGGAGCTCTCAAGCGAAAAACCAAAAGTAATAAAAATCTAGAGACTGTTGTAGTCAGGAGTAATAGTAACGTCATGCCTACTACTGCCACAGTTGCCTGTCCTGTTGGCTGCTTGGACTGAATGTGGAAATGACACAGAGATTGTCTTCAATCATTTCATTTGGCCAATGATCACTTCTGAAATTCAATTTAGAAGTTTGTATTTGATGCTGGCTACATACAGATGAGAATATCAGGCCAGTGCTCCCTGTGAGGGGACTCGGCCTTCCCAGAAGTTTCTGAGAAGTGAGTCCTGCCTGAGACACTCAGAGCTGTTAAGATGACTTACAGAAATGTAAGGAACTAAATCTTAAGATCTGGGCACACATTCAACATTAAACACTCTCATTCCATCACCAGAAAGGACTGATGGCTTCTGAACCTCTGGTTTCCACAGTAAAACCTAGACTTTCATTGTAAAATGGGCATCACAACAATGCCCTTCTCTTTGACGATGAGTGAACTGGCAATTATTACATACAAGCCACACATGGAATTTTCATATGCAAACGTGTGATGGTTTAAACATTTGACAAAGTATTCTTACCCACAACACACACTCTATATAAAGGATGTTCCTGAACCGTTGCCCACGACCCCCTGACTCCCTCACTCCCATGGATACTTGTTTAACATACATAGGCACTGACCTCTTGAGTGGGCCAGACTTTGGATTTAATCAGCTCCCTAAGTTAACTTCATAGGCGACCCATTTTCAAGAAAGAAGCGGGTAGGGGTTATAACACCAACAAATTCACGAGTAAGACACCGAACTGCTCTGGAATTAAATTCTTGGTATAAAAGAAAAGTGTGGCTAGGGGAGGGGGAAAGTGTGAAATTGGGTACTCCCAGAACCTGGGATGGCTTTCATTTCTTGATTCTTCTCTGGATTCCTGTCTGTTTGTCTCTTCGCTACCCTATGAAAAGCCTCCTTTCCCCTCTCTGTATTTCATCCCTTTGCTGGTCGTTCAAACTTTCTCTTCCTCTAGGTGCCCAAAATCCCCAATCACAAGACTCCGCTTCTAGCTTGCTACTGTTCTGAGGAATGCTTCTCACTTCCTCTCTCTTCCCCTCTGAATTCCTCCGTGTTGTGCCTTCTCCTCTTTTTCTCTTTAGTTCCGTGTCAGAATACCTCCCGGTAAGCTGATCTCTTTGACCTTCATTCAGAGAAAAAGTGGGCTGGGGGAGGGAGAGAGAGAGAGAACAGACAGACAATCTCCTTGCATCCTTGTTTCTTCCAGTCTTTCAGGAGCCCTCGGTCGTCCTACTTTCTCAGACACCAGTCTTTAGAGCTAACTCCCCAGAGGGCTCTCTAGGCCTTGCTGTGCCTCCTGCCGTGTTTTCTCCACTTATCTCTCCAAGGCCCAGATTATGATAACCGTCTGCACTGATCTCTTCTCTAGCCCCTTACAATTCCTTCTAGAATCGTGAACCGTCTGTTACACACCAAACCAACTCCTCCCAACCTTTCTACTTAAGGTCACTCATGGCCGTGTGCCATGTCCCTTTCTTTGCCTTTGCTGTTTAACCCTGGACTTCTGCAGCTCTCCTGACCCCACTTCTTCTAGCTCCTCCTCCTTTAAGGTGTCCCCATCCCTTTAATCCTAGTCCCTGTCTTTACACCTTGCTCTCCCTCTGTGCTCAGTACCTCGGTTCTTCCAGGTTCTGTTGGAATAGAGATCTCCCGTGCAAAAGTTCCCTCCAAAGCAGAAAAGTAGGAGCTGCCCAAGGGCACTCACCCTGTCTTACTTTTCTACTGTGCAGAGCTAGGGGTAGGGTAACAGAAACTCAATAGAAGTTATTTAAACTTAACGAAATAATTTTTTAAACAATATCTGAAAGTCCACTGACACAAAACTAAACATCTCTCTGGTTTTCCACGCCCCAAACAGCCTCAGTTAGCTCCAGCCATTTCCACATGCTTCATCTTAATATTTCCTCAGGTCACTTTCCTTCTTCCTTCTTTCCTTCTTCCTTCCTTCCTTCCTTCCTTCCTTCCTTCCTTCCTTCCTTCCTTCTCCTTCCTTCCTTCCTTCCTTCCTTCCTT
>NC_022031.1:42942067-42949399 GCF_000317375.1 Microtus ochrogaster
CCTTCCTTCCTTCCTTCCTCCTCCTCCTTCCTTCCTTCCTTCCTTCCTCCTTCCTTCCTTCCTATCTTCCTATCTTTCTCCCTTCCTTTCTTTGTTTCTACCCTTCTTTTTTCTTTCTTTCTTTTCCTAGGCATGATTTCTCTGTGTAACAGTCCTGACTGTCCTGAAACTTGCTCTGTAGACCAGGCTGGCCTTAAACCCACAGATTCACCTGCCTCCGCCTCCCGAGTACTGGGATTAAAGGCGTGCGCCGCCACCACGTAATATACCTAAGTTATTGCACATCTCAAAAACCGCTAATATTTAGCCCTTGCCTAGAAAACTCTAAAGGGCCTCACAATATGAGCCCAAATACCTACAGGCCAGAGATCTGATGCATTTAGAAAAGGGAAGAAAGAAAAATACGCCAACTGTCAGAATGTACGAAAGCTTTACAATGCAACCCTCCCTCAGCAAGAGCTGGAATCGCTGCCTTTCTGTTTGGTTTCTCTTCTCTCTGTCTCCGGCTTCCTCTGTGACTGGGTTTCCATGCCCAAGTTTCAGTTTTCATGCAACACAGCCCGGCTACTCCCAACACCTGCGGAGCCATGAGACCTGGAGTTTCTGTCCCCGCCCGTCCCTGGTTTGATCTCAGAATTTCCCAGTCCTAAATTCTAAAGACTCCATATGTTCATTGCTGTCACAGAAATGTCACTACACGGTCTGTGGATGGTCAAACGCTCATGTCACATGCTCAATTGATTCCAGACAGCTGTGATTGCCACTGACAGGGGGAAAGTCCGGAGAGAAGGCTCAAGAAACAGATTCCTGAGGTACCTCTATGGGCAAAAGATTCTTTAGGATATCAAGGACAGAAAAAGACTAGCGTCTCTCAGACAGACCAATATATTGTTGTTCACATTCACTGAAATTTCTCACTTTGCCCTATAAATATATGATTATGTACTAAATCAAAAAAAATAGAAGACAGCAATATTAGCTACTGTGATTTTCTCACTACACACTATCTTCATGTTTCAGATTATCACAGTTATTCTATAAATCTGTACATTTAAAATAATTTTGAAAAGCTTATATTACTTTATCTTGCCTGGTCTAGGTGTGCATCACAGCCCTGACAAAAAGCATTGCTGTCTCATGAACCCCTTCCACAGCGATTTCACTTTATACCTCTGCTGGAATCTAGAATAATCTCTGCCATCATCTGGTTAGGTCAAAATCTACTAACCAAGCGTGTAAGTGGACATCAAACACTTCACGGAAAAGCCCGCGAATGACAAGAAATGAAAGCCATGAAAAGTCACTGGAGCACGAGGAACGAAAACTGAAGCTGGAGGGCGCTTCTGTCAGGTTAGGCAGCAGCACGGACGTTATGGTCCTCCCTTAGGGTTCTCTGAAAAACAGAGTGGAGAGCGAACGCGTTCAGCCCATGTCAAAACTCCACAAGTGTGTCCAAACACAGACTTCAGAAGAAGAAATACGCCTGACATCAAGATGGAAATAGAAAACACTATCCTGAGTGAGGTAAGCCAGACCCAAAAAGAGGAACATGGGATGTACTCACTCATATTTGGTTTCTAGCCATAAATAAAGGACACTGAGCTTATAATTCGCGATCCTAGAGAAGCTAAATAAGAAGGTGAATCCAAAAACAAACATATAGGCATCCTCCTGAATATTAACCTTCATCAGGCGATGAAAAGAGACAGAGACAGAGACCCACATTGGAGCACCGGACAGAAATCTCAAGGTCCAAATCAGGAGCAGAAGGAGAGGGAGCACGAGCAAGGAACTCAGGACCGCGAGGGGTACACCCACACTCTGAGACAATGGGGATGTTCTATTGGGGAATTTTAAAGATCCCGATAGAACATCCCAATTGTCTCAGTGTGTGTGTACCCTCGCTGGCCTGAGTCTGAGAAAGCATGAGATAAAACTGGACTTGCTGAACATAGCGGACAATGAGGACTACTGAGAACTCAAGAACAATGGCAATGGGTCTTTTGATCCTACTGCACGTACTGGCTTTGGGGGAGCCTAGGCAGTTTGGATGCTCACCTTACTAAACCTGGATGGAGGTGGGCGGTCCTTGGACTTCCCACAGGTCAGGGAACCCTGATTGCTCTTCGAGCAGATGAGGGAGAGGGACTTGATTGGGGGAGGGGGAGGGAAATGGGAGGCGGTGGCTGGGAGGAGGCAGAAATCCTTAATAAATAAATAAATTAAAAAAAAGAATCTTTAAAATTATGAGCCCACACGTAGCAGTGTTGGAAGTCTGTGCAAGCTGCTCTCCTTGTAAGAGGCTGCTGGCACTGTAAAGGAATGAGGTTCCGGTGGACGGTGGCTGTGCACGCCTTTAATCCTAGCACTTGGCAGAGGCAGGTGGATCTCTGTGAGTTCGAGACCAGTCTAGTCTACAGACCTAGTTCTAGGACAGCCAAAGCTACATAAAGAAACCCTGTCTTTTTTTTAAAAAAAAAAAATACAAAAACAGAAAAAAGAATGGGGACCCTTTAAAAAACACTCCCCTGACAGGATTCATTTTAGAAAACACAGAAAAACCTGAAAAAAGAAAGAAAATCACTCTGCAGTCTGGGCGTCTAGAGAAAGCCACCGTCAGCGTTTCCATTCTCTCTTACTACACTTAATTCCTTTCTCGTTTTTGCAACGCAACTTGAACCAAACTAAGTCCACAGCTTACTGTTTGTTAATTTTTAAACTATCCCTACCAACAACTTTTACTTATATTAGCATCGCTCTTCAAAAAAAAACTCCCCGTTTTTAACGATTTAAAGTGTGAGCAGGTAGATTTGGGTTTTGTTGGTTTGGGCTGGGTTTGAGGGCACTCTTGCGATGTTGCCCAGGCTGGCCTCACACATCTTGGCTCTAGTAGGTCCCCCACATCCGCCTCCTGAGTAACTGGTAGTACACCTGCCTGCCTATATCTTAAACAGCAAAGGAGCTTTATTAACATTGTGAGTTTTCGTTGAAAAATCCATGTGCACAAAGCATGGGGCTAGATAGCTTTACAGACACTCAGAAATACCCTCTAGTCTACTCTCTCCAGAGAGGAAATGTTCCCTTCAGACAACTCAGCCAGGGCATATTAGAGAATTAATTGCCCGTGAGGGGCACCTCCGAATCCTTACTCACAAGCTAAGAAGAAACATTAGGATGCTAATTCCTCAAGTCAAGTGTGAGGGTGATGATTTTTTTTCTTCAGAAAACCTTTTACTTTTCTACTTACTCAGGAGTATAGTGGACAGAACCCTCAGGGGAAAAAAGTCTGCCATAGATTGAAAGGGACACAACTACAAGAACCAAACCAGGAAAGCAGGTGTGGTGGGAACTGTAGGCAAGGTACGGGGGCCTCAGTTCTTTGGGACTTGCCCCAGACCTGAGTCTTCCTGGCTATCCTGCTCCATCCTCACAGGGTCTCCTCCCCTCCACTAGTGTTTCTCCTCCAGTCCCTTCCTCTTACTTCCTGCTTCTTACTTCCCTCAAACCTCATTTCCCGTTCACCCCTTCCTGCCCACCTCCCTCTTTCCACCACACACCTGCCACAGAGGTGAGAGGAGGAAGAACATTCTGTCCTCCCAAGGTTTCTCTGAATGAACCATGGTTTTGGTTTTGCTTTGGTTTTGTTTGTTTGTTTGTTTGTTTGTTTGTTTGCATCTAGGCAATAAAGTTAGACATGAAGGCAAGTGACTGAGACCACCTAATGTGTAAATATTACTCAGGCTGAATTATTTGCAAGCTTACCGTCACTGTTTAGGAGTTGTTCATTCAAACGTGTACATTTCGATTCATCGGGTAGTTGCGTATATGTCCTTTTATTCTCAGTGGTAAACTGCATGTATTACATTCTCCATTTCTGTATTTTTCAAATTCTCTTTGAAATATTTTTTCTAAGTGGAGCATGGCAGGTCCATGTACACAATCGTAGTACTCAGGTGGCTCAGACAGAAGGAAATGAAAGTTTGAGACCAGCCTGGGTTACGTTAGGAGATTGCCACACACACACACACACACACACACACACACACACATACACACACACACACAGCAGCTAAAATGAAAAT
Source organism: Microtus ochrogaster (assembly GCF_000317375.1). NCBI lineage: Eukaryota > Metazoa > Chordata > Mammalia > Rodentia > Cricetidae > Microtus > Microtus ochrogaster. Next base: position 42,946,150 of record NC_022031.1, read on the forward strand.
GTTAAGTCTGAACTTTTGATATCTTTTCCATAGTGCTTACTTCTCTACTCACCTCTCTTAAGTAGCAGGGGTTTGGAAGAAAAAGATGGCTGTTCCCTAGTCTCATCACCCTCCTGATTAGCATTTATCTCAGGGCCAATAAGGAAACAATATAATTTGAATTTCTTGGGAGCACCTACATCTAAATGTCATATTAAGGAAGTCAAAACAGTATCCTTCATTTAAAAAAAAAAAGTGACTTACAATCTAGACAAATCTATGTTTACATCAGCTTAGTTGGTTGACTGGTTGGGGCCTCAGCCTCCCGGGGGCTGGGATGACAGTCAGATACCTCCATGCCTTGCTATGGTATAGATCTGACTTTTGGAGTAAACCATCCGCTTGCAGTCTGGATAGAGACATCACCAAGAGAGCTGGCGAAAACAAGCCTAGTCTACTTCATGAATGTGTTATCCAAGAAACGAGAGGGGGTGCTTGGTTGCTGGAAACGGTTACATTATGCAAGTATGTCTTTCCAGACAAAAATTGGAAAAAAAGAAAATGTTTAAGATTATTCTTAAAGTATAATAAGTTTCAAAGAAGAACATCAAAACAGTCCTGTGATCTAGGATGGCAGCCACAGGGCTGATTTTGACAAGTGTGTCACTAGTCAGTGATTTTAGGTGACTAGAGAGAGATTGATGAGATGTTTGGTGTGAAAAACTTCGAGATTAGAAAGTTTTACCTCCCCTTTGTTTTATTTTTTTTAAAACAATCTTTTCTCAGTTTAGATACCAATCTCAGTTCCCACTCCATCCCCTCCTCCCACTCACCCCACCTTCCACCCACCCCATCCTCCCAGCCACTCCTCAGAGAGGGTAAGGTTTCCCACAGGAAGTCAACTAAGTCTGGCACATCACTTTGAGGCAGGAACAAGCCCTCCCCCCCAATATCTAGGCAGATCCCTCCTCTGGAAATCAAAATCTGGCCCACCAGCTTTCTAACCCTAGTCCACAGAAAGCTCCAGTTATCAACTCTACAGTATGAAGAAATCATCATTAATATTGACTATGAATAATCACTGTTGATCCTTTCAGAGCTTATTACTTTGCCAATTTGATCAAAACTAAAATGAATTATACCTATCAATATTTTTAACTTTGTTATTTTACATCCTGACTGCTGCCTCCCCTCCCTCCTCTCTTTCCACTCCCTCCCCCAACTTTCCCTCCACTCCCCCTCAACCCACCCCTCCTCCTCCACTCAGAAAGGGATAGTCTCCCGTGGGCATTAACAAAGCTTGGCGTATCAATCACTTCCCCCTGTATTCAGGCTGGGCAAGGCAGTAGGTTCCAGCCAAAACACCTGGACAGTCCCTGCTCCCATTTCCAGGAGTCCCACAAATAGACCAAATTACACAATGTCACATATACGCAGAAGAACTATGTAGGGCCCACTCAGGCTTCCTAGCTGTTGGTTCAGATTCTGTGAGTTCCAGTGGACCAGGCTAGCTATTTCTGTGGGTTTTCCTTCAACAACCCTGACCTCCGGGGCTCCTGCAATCCATCTTCCATCTCCTCAGCAGGACTCCCGGACCTTGGCCCAATGTTCAGCCATGGGTTTCTAAATCTGCTTCCACCAGTCACTAGATGAAGTCTCTCTGATGGCAATCAGGGTGGCCACCAATCTGATCACAGGGGAGGAATCCTCTGCTGCCAGGACTCTTAGCTGGGGCCATCCTTGTAGACTCCTAGGAGTTTCCCTTACACCAGGCTTCTACCCAACCCCATAGAGTGCTCCATTTCCAGTCACTTCCCTCAGCACCCTCCCCCCCCATCCACCCACTGGCAGCTGGTCCCATGCTAACCTGCCCCCAGTTCACCCAGGAGGTCTCTTCTATTTCCCCTTCCCAGGCAGGAAGATCAGAAGTTCAAGATCATCTTTGACTACATCGTGAATTTGAGGCCATCCTGACTATGAGACCTTTTCTTTTTCTTTTGAGGGGCGGGGGAGAAGGAGGACAGGAGGGAGGGAAGAATAAAGGAAGGAGAAAAAGGAAAAAATAGCAATAAAACAAGGGATTGCATTAACCCCCCCAACCCCAGTGCCCTAATTGCACGAAGCAAAGTTTCTTTTACTATCCATCTACCTGGACAGTAGGGGTTCAATTCCTCAAGACCTAGGCTAATGCACACACCATAAGATGCAAATGTAGCTATATCCCTTTAAACCCAAGAACAGCTTAAGAGTTCACCCACTCTTCTCTGTTATCCTAGAAGGAGGCTCTTACCTGCGGGTTAGAACACCTGGAGTGAACGCAGGTGAGGGGAGGGAGGTAGAAAATGGTGGAGACCTGGAGTGGAACGTTTCGTGAGTGCCACTCTCCTGACCACACTCAGAGAAAATCACACTATATGCACAATTTCATTCCTCTCATCCTTAGTTTTTCTTCTCAAAGGCTTCCCACATACACATAATTAAGTCTCTCCGTGAGCGTATAGGAACACGCCTCTGCTCTCAAGTCATTGTTGTGCTGTTAGAGATTTTGTTCTCTGCTGTGTCTTCTTACGCGTGCGTTTCTCATTTGATACGTGTAACTAGTCTTAATACAGTGCTGGGTAAAATATTTAGAGGACTGAAAATTGGCTTGAGCCAAAACCACTTTCCAAGCTCTCACAGCTAGTAAGTCACTTAGTAGGGTTCTGAATTTTCAGACTTTAAAACCTACCCTAGTGTGTGTGTGACTTAAAGATCTGCGGTCTGAGCGGGGAGCACCACACTGCAAAGGGTCACTGACCAGGGGTGAGAAAGATGGAAACAAATGAGGATCGAGTAATGACCAGGAACCTGTAGACAGCAGACACTATGGGACCCAATGGGAGGCCAATGTTTTCCAATGCTGGAGTTTGCTCGGAAAGCTGTGTGTGGCAAGCTTGAAGCTAAGAGTCCAAATCCTAGCACAAAAAGTAAAAAATAAAATGAGTTTCCATCCTTTTTTTTTCTGTGAGATCTTTGGAAAGATAGTTGGTCTTTTTGAATTCATTGAAGTCCCTGGATCCTTAGACCACTTGAGAGGGTGGGGAGTCCCAGGAATATACATTCTATTGCTACTCCAGAGACTTGAAGTTAGACCATATTTCAATAAGAAAGAGAAAAAAGAATAATAAATTTTTTTTATTGCTTGTTTGTCTTGTTTCTTTATTTTGTTTGGTTTCGGATTTTTCTTTTTTTTATATTTTTTTTATTAAATTTTATTATTCAATTAAGGATC
>NC_022031.1:42950298-42977413 GCF_000317375.1 Microtus ochrogaster
AGTTTGCATTCCCACCAGCAATGGATGAGTGTACCCCTTTCTCCACACCCTCTCCAGCATATGCTATCATTGGTGTTTTTAGAATAATAAATTTTAAAATCTCCTCTTAAATTAACTATTTATAGTTTACTTAATATATGTTCTCCATTTTAAACGAAAATTGACACGATCCCAGTTAGACAGTCTCTAGTGCTTCTAATATATTCTTGTCAGTAATTTCACAAATTATAGGACTCATTATGTATTTTCATATATCTCAAAATTGTTAATGAACTAATATATTTACAATTTCAAAATGCTAATAGCAGTTATTTAAATATTATCATCACATTTGGGTTCTAAGATAACAAACTAAATCACACACCAAAGTTTGTCTCAATGAGGCCATTTCCAAAGCTATCATCAGAGCAGATAGACATGACAAATTTTAATATCTATTCTAGCTAGTGTTACATCAACTTGACACAAGCGATAGTCATTGGAGAGGAGGAAGCCTTGACTGAGAAGATGCCTCCCTCTGATCCTCTGGTAAGGCTATGGACAAGCTTGTACAGCAGGTTCTTAATTAGTGATTGGCAGGAGATGGCCCAGTCCACTGTGGGCTGTGCCATCCATGGGCTGGTGGTTCTGGATTCTATTAGAAAGCAGGGTAAGCAAGCCATGAGGAGTGATCCAGTAAGCAGCACCCTCCATGGCCTCTATATCAGCTCCTGCCTCAGGTTCTTTTCCTGTTGGAATTCCTACCCTGACTCCCTTGGGTGATGAACAGTGATGTGGGAGTATAAGGCAAATAAATCCTTTCCTCTCTTAGTTACTTTGGTCACAGTGTTCATTGCAGCAACAGTAACTCTAACTGGGAGAGAAATTGGTACCAAGATAGTGAGGTATTGCTGTGACAGACCCAACCATGTTACTTTGGGGAGGATCTCGGAAGGTCTTTGGAATTTTGGGTTAGAAAAGCAATTGAGTATTCAAAGCTGGGTAAGTTGCTTTACGAAAGCTTTGGAGCTAAGTGTTGAGAGCAGACAAAGGAGCCTGGCTTATGGGGGAAGTTTTGAGAGTCGGGTAAAGACTCTATAGGGGCTATGGCATATTTTGAGTTAAGAATCTGTGGTTCTGGTCAGCTGCAGCTGAAGACTCGGCCACCATTAACAAGAGACCAGAACTACTAATGTGAACCTTGGCTTTGCTGGGCCAATCAATGATGTTGGCTGAAGCTGAGACATTAGGGGTCATTAGGAGACCATCACTGAGGTGGAATCTTCTGGGAGGGGCTTCTGGAGAGTCAATACACAAAAGCTGTGTCCTAGAGGCGGGCAAGTTTGCACCTGGCACTGGCAGCTGAGCTTGGTGCTGTAAGAGTCACCCAGGTAGGACTGGGTTTGAAGCCGTGATGGGGTCATGGGAATCAACTAACATTTGGCACTCGAGAGGTCAAGAAGGGTCATTGGTGAAGACGCAGGCTCAGTAGTAGCTGAAGGCCAAGGACTGGAGGAGTCTTGCAGAAATGTTGATGCCTATTGGCACCATAAAGAGACCCAGGAAGGGGGCTATCAGTGAGAGTGTGGCCCACACGCAACAGAGACACAGTATTTTGTAGATGCCAGTCCCATGGAATGACCACAAGGACAGAGGCAGCCATGGAGTGGAGGCAGCCTGGGCCTTAGAGACTAACTGTGTACCCTACAGAGGGTGGATCCTGAGAAGTGACCCAGACCCTTTGGAGAAGCCTAGAAGATTGTGAGTGAATCCCAGATATTAACACTGAGTGATTTACACTGTTGGAGTTTGGTTTTGCTTTCTTCAGATGCTGACTGTGCCTTGGATCTTCCCACTTGAAGTGAGAAAGTACTTAATTTGTGTTCTGGGTTTTATTTTGTTTGCTCTTATTAATTCTCTGTGGGTTTCACACCATACATTCCAATCCCACCTATCTCCCCGTCCCCTCATGTCTACTCTCTGCCTTTGCAACTTCCCCCTAAATCAAAACCAAATTTAAAAGAAAAACCAAAACCCAAACACCAAACAAAACAAAGAACCAAAACAAAAATGTAAAAAGAAGAAGAATCTTATGGAAGCTGTAGTGTGTGCAGCCGGTGAGTCACACAGTTTGCCCTTTAGTCTGTACATCTTCACTTGTAAGTACTCATTGCTATGAGTCATTGGGCTGGTTCGAGGCCTCCGGTCTCCGCCACACCACTGATAATGCCTTCTCAATAGAGCTCCTCTTGGATATCCTATTGTTGCCCTGTGTTCTGGAGGTCCTGCTGTTTTGGAACTGTAGGTTCATCCCCTTCACATGCTCCAACAGTTCACAGATTCAGGGGATGTTGGGGTGGGTTAACACATCATCCTGGTTCTGGACCTGGGCTGGGTTGGTCAGCTGGCTAGCTTTCCCCCATCATCACTACCCAGGTGAGCTCTCCAGCACTGCCTGGGCTAGCTCACCCAATGCAGTTTACAGCAAAAAGAGGGGTAAGGGGGGAGGGGGCAGTTCTCATGGGCTCTCAGATCCAGGTCCCCCTCACTCATATTGCCAGGGCCCAGGACCAAGCTCTATTGTTTTTGCCCAGGCAAGGTGCAGATTGTTGAATAGAGCCTACTGGGGTGGAGGGGGTGGAGGGGGTGGGTCAGCTTTCCTGATCTCATACCCTCAGGGCTGGCTCACCTGCACCCCCATGCCACACACACACACACACACACACACACACACACACACACACACACCAGGGTCAGCTCTAGTGTGCTTCCCAGACAGGAAGCAGAGGCTGCTTTCTCATGCCCTGCAACTGGTGAGGGTCAGGGCTAGCTCTCCTCCTCTGGTAAGGCCAGCTCTCTCATCTGCTGCAGGTGGTCACCAGTGACAGGGAAGGGCACCTTTCCTTCACCCTTTCTACCACATGGCAGACCAGGTGGGGCAGTGTCAACTTTCTAGCCTTTCCAGGTATTCCCAGCAATTTCAGGCTCTTCGTGAATTCTTGACCTGCACACACAGTCTCTGTTTCTATTGTTACATGGCTTTCTCCTTATATCTGTGTCCAAATTCTCCTCTTCATTGAGGACACTGAAACTTCCCACAATCCAAAAATCACCTCATCATAAATTATTTTCATCTACAAAGAAAGACCCACTCTCCAAACAAGGTCACATTCACAGGTAGCCAAGATAAGGATCCCAACATCATCTATGGGGAGACACTTTGACTCACAATGGCAGCTGTACATACATCTTCATGTCTGCCCGGAGACGTGGACAGAGGCTACAGAAAGAGAATCTATACTCTTCCCAACTCTAATGGAAGACTCTGCTGAGTCAGTAGATTTTACCAGTAGACCCTAACTCTCCCATAAGGTGAAGGCTAAGCACAAAGAGTTTTAGTCCTTGAATGGGTTGGGGAGATTAAAATAGAGTGACTATCCACTCTTATGTAACACTTTTAACCTCTTATTAGTGGATAAAAGAAGCTCCAGGCTGCGTGTAGGGGTGCAAGCCTTTAATCTCAGTACTCAAGAGACAAGTGGAGCTCTATGAGTTCAAGGCCAGTATCATCTTCACAGTGAGTTCCAGGCTTGTCAGGGCTACATAGTAAGACATGTCTCAGTGAAGGGATGGTTAGATGGATGGATGGATGGAGCAAACCCCCTTACAAACAAAACTTGACAACTAGGCCATTTGAAAACTAAGAACTCCTGTTATTTTGACCATTAATACTTCTTCTCTTTTTCTGAGAGCAAGGATTCTGTTGTTCAATCCACGATATTTAAATGTTATTGGACCTTCCAGTAGTCCTTCAATGAAATAATCAGTCACCAAAGTTGACCAGATGATGACGGTGGTTGTGGCGTTGATGGTAGTGCCTGCGCTGAGAGCAATGCATCTAAAGAGACACAGCTAAGAATTCAGCAGCCTTCGCATTTTTCAGAAGAACAACTTAAAAGTAGAAAAACGCATTCAAGTGTTTATCACTCCTTATATAATAAGCACAGATAGAGATCTGGAGCTTATTCTTAAAATAAAAAAAAATTAACCAAGTCTCAAAATAAATATATTCATCAAGGAACAATAGTCTTGTAACAATGTCGCCTGCAGCAGAATACCTTGGGGTGATGAATCATTGTACTTACTGATCTTACAAGTTCACATGTAATTACAGAGGCAGGGAAGTTTGGGGGCTGCTGTGGCTGTTCCACACAGAAGCCTAGCAGCAGACATCTAATAAACACGGAGAGGTTTGTACTCAAATTATGTAAGAATTACAACAACCCAACGAGGAGAAAAAAAAAAAAACTCTAGTCAAACTGTAAACTGATTTTTCACTTCCGTTTCTGAGTCATTTGTTGCAAATAGCAATCCAAAAATAAAAGCACACAATTGGGAAGGGAATCAAGCTAATTCTGTAAAACACATATACATATTAAACTATTGATTTCCAGAGAAACAAGATCTACCTTCCCCCTTCCCTCCCTCTTTCCCTCTCCCCCTCCATATTTATATACATCTAAATAGATGTGTTATATAGTCTTTAGTGTATATGTTTACATACACACACACACACAGAAATATCTTAAGATATATTCACAGATATATTTAAGATATGCTCATGTACCTAAAATTTGGGGAAAATTTACAGGGAATATACAGGAGAATTACTAACAATGCATTTTTCTTTTAGCTTATATTAACAACTAAAACCTCTAGACATCAAATTTTAGTTTACATCTGTGTTTATGCCATATAATATATACCACTCTTTTCTTCTAAAAATTAAGATCTAGAATGAAGCCCCTTCTTCCCGAATCCTAACTCTTCCTGCTCCTGCCCTGCTGCCTTGCTTGATTCTGATGTCTGTTTGTCCCTTGTTTGTCCCTTACATCTTCCTAGCTTTAGTCCCACACCCAACTGTTTCTCTGTTGGAAGTTGTCACCATCAAGACCTGGCCCTCTCAGCTTCAACTGATTCCCTTCAAATGTTGCAAGGTACCCAGTAAACCATCACCTCTGCCCCAACGAGCAGAGCAGAGAAAAGGAAATTCATGCTCCCCAGAAGCAAACAGAACCGCAAGGTCTGAACTCACACGCGCCTAGCTGTGTTCAGCCCCTCCTCTCGCTTGTTTGCCCTCTTCCTGGGTGCTTCTTTTCAAGGCTTGAAAGTCCAGCCACAGTGACATCTCCAGGGACTGGGAACTGTACCTTCTGGGTGTTCAGCCTATGATCCCATGTAGCCCGGCTTTGGAAAGAGGTCCTTCCTATTTCCTCCATCCTGTTCTGAATCTGCTAAAGAAATCTCTGATATATTAGGTAAGGTGATCAAAATCTCTCAATTCCACAAATCCTAGAAATGTCAAAACTCCAGAAATGGTTGTCTAGTTTTCCCTAAATCCCTAGATACTCACATAGCTGTAGCTATTTCTTTACTCTGCCTGGCTCCTAGGCATCATAAAATCTGTTTTCCGAAGAAAATTTCCATTGTTCCTGTAACCTCATCAAGTCTGTGGCCCAATAAGTCTCCTTTTTCCATAACATCCACGAATCAAACCTCAGTTGAGCATAACCCAATTGAGCTGGCATTCCGGCTTATATTGAATGAATGAGGAGATACAGTGGTTTGGCGACCTAAGTTGGCGAATATTCAGTGCCTGTCACACCAGGAGACCTGAAGATAGCCGGAAAATGCCATGAGCTTTGCTCAGATAAATGTAAGTGTTGATGCTCCACTCTCTAGCAATAAAGCGACTGTTCCTTTGAGTCCTCTCCACTAGACAGATCAGGGATCCAAAGGAAGGCAGAGATTGGATATGTTGGCCAAATGCTGGAAAAGCTACTTAGAGCATTCTTCTGTGAGGCTGAGCCACCAGCATGACTTAACAGCTATAAATTTCAGACTGAGTATCATCGGGCAAGCAAGATCTTTGTCCAGAGACTAGCATGCTTAAATGAAGGGGGTTACTTTATAAATAATGTCTAGAGAACTGAAACTTCTAAGCACAGATCCGAAATGGCTTAATTTTGAACATGCGTGCTGGCTCAATACAGTCTTCTGTGTAGACAGATACATCATTGTTAAAGTGGAAAGAAAAAAAAATCTATTAGTGAAATGAAGGAAGACAAATCCATAACAGTCTTTGTCATGTTTAATCTCATAGTTTGGCCACTTGCCTTTATGTGATAGATGAAGCTGATAATAAAAGAATTACCAACTGGGAATAAGGGCAACATTTTTCACTTGGAAAATTGAGTTTGCTGAATTAGCAGCCACCAGGCTGTTGGACGGGAAGCACAGACAGGCACTGGTAGCAAGAATGAATACAGCACGATAGCAACTAAAAGCCTAGAAAGGGTGCGAGCAGGCTTTCTCTTCCACTTAGTCTCCTCACTGATGAGACCAAACAGAACATCCATTGTTTCATATCAGCGCCCATGGCTTTGTACTTTGACCCCAAACAGAAAAACTGAGTTTTTATTTGCAGGAAATGACCAAGGTGTCCAAAAGAGATGCCATAGGTAAATACACAAGCCAGAAGCTCATCATTCATATTTCAAGACCCCAAAGCATTGAGGGAATCTCTTTGGCGTTCTTGAAAACTGTAGCAGAAATTATAGATAGCCAGGGTTCGTCGCACTTGAGTTTAACATAGGATCAGAGCAGGTGGCCAATCAGTGTCTTGAGGAACTAGAGCACAATAAGAGGCCTGTGTACATGCGTGTCTGAGCCTCACAAATACGTTTTGGAGGGGGGAGAGCAGAGTTCAAGAAACCCAGAAAGTTTTACCTACAATAAAATATAAAAGTCATAGGTGAAAATGTACAATATATTAATATACAATAGGAAGAAAAACATGTTCGTCGTCACCTTAAGGTTTTCAAAGTAGAAGACATAAAAACCAAAATGCAAAATATAAATGGGAAAAGATAGAGTAAATAAAACTGAAAAATAATCAATATAGCCAGAGAATTCACGGATTAATAAACAGGTTATGAATGGCATAAACAGATACTTCACCAAAGTAGCAATGCCAATCACAAACATATAAATCACACTTAACAAAAAACACTAATTTGAATTAGATTTTTTTTTGCCTACCCAACTAGCAATAATTTTTTTCAATAATGCTTAATTATACTTCATCCCTGCCAAGACCAATAATAAGGAGACAGAGACCGAGACTTGCTACTCCTGAGAAATGTTTGAAGAGCCCTCTGCCGTAGGAAGAAAGCTGTGGGGGCTGGCTCCTCGCCCTGCCTCCCTGAGGCAGCACTGTGGTCCCAGGCCCTCCCTTATTCCACTCTGCAGTCCGTGTCAGGCAATCCTCAGATGACTAAGGACTTTAGCCATGCATGCTGTACAATACTAATCTTTAGCCATACTCCATCCCTGAGCTTGGACCTCTTTGTCTCTGCGATGGAGTTGCTGACTTCTGCCGTATCTCCTGCACTTGAGTCCTTTCCCGCCTATGTCACTGACACATGCTCTTTCTGTCTAGTAGAATGCCTGGTCCTGGTCTCCCCTCTCTGGTCTTGACATGCTGCAGCAGGGCATTAATCTCTACCATAGAGTTGACAGACGTAGCCTACCTTACTGTACACTTTCTCTGGTCCAGGCATCACCCATCACTCAATGGAGTGCTCACAAGATCTGAGATCAGTGGGAAGTGTTGTTTCTGTGTTACCTGTGGGGAAGATGTAAAGAAACATCTTTGCATCTTACAGCCGATAACAGTTTGGCTCCTAAGTGCCCCCCCTTACCACCCCAGACATCCAGAGCTTTCATTGTACTCCCCACATCTGAAGGCTGAATCTCTATCACAATAAACAACCAAAATATAAACTCTTACTGCTTTTACCGCCTCTAACTAGGACAATCAACTCTTTCCTGGGAAAACAGTCAATAATACTAAAGAAAGCAGAGCTTGATATTACTTTTTTAAAAACAGTCATTTTCTATGGCCTTTCTAGGAATGGGAATTGACGGGTTAAAACAAAATCACACAAACAGAAAGTGACACATCCAATAACAATGACTGGCCATTGACAGACAGGTGAGTACCGCCAAATGAAAGCTAGATATGTGTCAGAATATTGGGTGGGGTTTTTCTGTGATTCCAAGATGGGCACTCAGATTTACAGCTGATACTCAACACACTAGCTCTCCATACCTAGAGGGCAGACATCTTCCTTGAGGCTCACCAGAAGGCAAGAAGAATCACAAACCACACCCTTCTCTGAGAAACTGCAGAAAAAGGGAATAATCAGAGCCCCTGTTCTTGTGCACAGTGTCTTAGTCACAAAGACCTTTTCTTTACCCTAGTCCTTAAAGCCAAGTTCCCTGAAGGAGCAGGCCAGGTGCCACGCCCAAACAATCCCCTGAAGAACCAGGAGAGGCTGTCAGAGAGAAACTAGACGTCCCTCTGCCTGGCGAATGGACAAAGTAGAGCTTGGTAAAGGAGTTCTGGGGAGTTCTTGATCCCCGAGACTTGAGCCTACTTTAGACTGCAAATCTCTGAAGGCAAGGGTCGAGACTTGAGCCTAGGGTTTAATAGAGCAGCCCCTCTATTAAATAGACACCGAGAGGTACCTCCACACTTCGCATTGCGCAAGAAATGGAAGAAAATCTCCATGGCTTTGATTACAGAAAAGGGTCAATGGGTAAACAGTGTCACGTACACAGCCAGGAAAAATAAAGTGACACCCTACCAGAGAGATGTCTCTGTGTGCGCATGGCAGACCTCCCCTAACCTGCTCTAAGAAGCTCAAGTTAGAATGGAGACCATCACATCAGCAGAGGCCACCAGAATTATCAAGAACCAGAGTGACCTGAGCCAGAGCCAGGCACCTCCCCCAAACTGGCAGTATGTGAGATTACTGCTACCTCCTGTATCTGAATAACCGCACTCCAGTCCTCGGTCCTCCAGTCCTCGGTCCTCCAGTCCTGGGTCCTCCCGGGTCTAGAACCAGGAGAAGGGGAGGGCAGGGGCTGGAGAGCCTACGTTCTCCCATCCTTCCCTCCTTCCCTCTCCTTCCTGTGCTGCCCTCTTCTCTACCCTGCCTTCTCTCTCTCTCTCTCTTTCTCTCTTTCCGCTCCTCTTTCTTCATCTCCCACTCCCCTTCTCTCTCCACTTGCACCTTCTCCTCCCTCTTTCTTCCTTTCCCTCTAATTCATTCTCTGGGTCGCTCCAGCAATTGGTTAAGGGAAGAATTTTATTTCCCTGGGCGATTGGACTGATCAGGATGTTGGTGGTTGCAGGGGCTTAAGGAGAAAAGGCAGAAGCACAGAGGATTGGGAACAGAGAAAGATTGTGTATGACGCTCTGCTGGCAGACGAATATCATATTGTATTTGTTCAAGCCTAGAAAATGCACAACAAGAACCCTGGGCCTGGGTACCTATGTGTCAATGCAGGCTTATTGGTTCTGAAACACGTGCCACTCCGATGGAGGAATATAGAAAATGAAACAAGCCAGATTATAAGTGGCACATATTTTATGCTTCAATTTCTATGAAATTATAGGAAATACGAACTCATCTTTAGTGATGGAAGCAGCTTAGGAGTCTGGGCAAAGGGGAGCGGGCAGAGGGCCACTGGAGAGCAGCACTGTTCACAGGTACACACTCTTGTCCAAATCCATCCAGACACACTCTTCATACATGGGTTGTTTCTTGTATGTCCGTTGAACCTCAGTTAAAACTCTGGTATTAAAGACACCATGAACAAAAGTGTCAGATTTCACAGAAAGAATGGAGAGGTGCGGCGTGGGGAAGTCCTTTAGACACGCCATCTCAGTGGTCAGTCCGTGAGTCACAACACACTGTGCTGCAAGCCCACTTTCCTGAACCTCCCCCAAGGTGACCCACGTTAAAGGACAAGGTGCCAAGATGAAGAGACAACTCTGGCTTTCTAATCCTAGCTGGAAAAAAAAAAACTGGTACAATTTCCTTTCTATATGAATACTAGAAACCAGGCTACCACAAACTAAAAACTAAAGTCAAATCAAAGTTAGAAGCCGTATTTCATGATGGCAGATAAACCTTGGGTGGGACCTAACGTGTGAGTCACCTTAACCCCACAGAGAGCTGTGACCCTGTGTCTAGGAGTCAGTCATGCCGTGCTGTAGTGCAGATGGGTCACAAGAAAAGTGCCCAAGCCCTCCCGGGAAGCTGGCCCTTTTCTTCCTCAGCTTTTTTCTTTCTCTTCCCTCGCTGGTATTTCTTCCCCGAATCCGTCCTTATTTGAATCAGTATAATAAGAATATCCTATCTCTTGCCCTATGAAAAGCACAAAAGACTAAAAAAAAAAAAAAATCATTCTAACTACAAAGCGACTCTACTATATGTTGCTTCCTTACAAAATTAAAATGGATTTTTCCCCCTCCACCATAGAACGGTCCAGATTCTCAACAGCATCCCATCTCAGTTAGACACCGTGATTGCCATAAATAAATTCCTTACGCACTCACACCCATTTTGCCCTTTTCCCAGGAGGCTTTTGCAATGCTCAACATAAACCCAGCTCCCTCGTGTGATGCAATTGTGATTTAGGAAAAGCAAAGACCATCATCAATACACAGTTTCATCCGCCCACTCCAACAGCCCAATCTAACTGCAGCCAAGTCCCCAAACCCTGAAACTCCCACCCACAAGCTGCCAACCCCTCTGGTTGCCCTATCACTGGCAGCTGCTACAATGCTCTGTCAGTAGAAGGTTTGTGGGAAACTGAAAAGTGTACAAAATCAAACAGAATGCAAAGACATTTTTACTGAATTCAGTGTTTTAGGTTTCTGGAAGGCTTTCACGCTCCAGAATGGAGAGATTTGGGGGTCCATAGTCCTCTTCCCCTCTTTTTTGGCCCATTACTTTTCTGTCCCAAGGAATCAGAAATGGCAATTAGGGAAAGAATTTGAACTTGCTGCCGTGAAACATGTCAGATACACACAACTCTACAAGATACTCTGGCCGCTGGCACGGGCAACTGCTGTGACCATCGCTTCTGTGTTTAGCAGTGTGCTGAGCACTCACAGGTGGAGCACAGTTCCTCTGCCAAAGGGGAGACCGTACTCCATTGGTTACCACAGGTTCTAAATGGGGCTAAGCCCAAGACGCTGACCTCATATACTGAAATGCTGTAACCACAGACATGTTCTTCCTGAAGACCTCACTGGGATCCTTTATCAAATCTCATAGGACTGGTTCTAATCTGCAAAGAAATTCCAACACTTTACCCCCCCCCCCATTTTATACTAAACTAGAAAGTTTCAACATTTGTCCCTGACAAAGAACTCATGATAGAAAGGTAAACACTTCCACAGGCTTCCTGTGTTCCCTAACCCACTATAAAACCACCACTGTCATAGATACTGTCCCATCCAAGTCTCATCTCTATGCGGATAGCTCATCTGTCCCAAATCCCTAAAACTGCTCCTAGGATCACATGAGTTAAATCTGATTCTTTTCTTTAAGGTTCCTGTAACTACATTTGTTTCTTTATCTTCCGTACGGGGAGGTGTGGGTACATGGGCGCCGTGGCGTGTAAGTGGAGGTCAGAGGACATCTTGAGAAAATCAGTTGCTTCCTTCCACCTGTGGATCCTGAGGATTGACCTCAGGTCATCAGACTCGGCAGACAGCGCCTTTGCCTACAGAGCCACCTTGCCAGCCCCTGATGCTCTCCTCCCTTTGTCCATAGGACCCTGAGTTGCTGCTGTTGTTTTTATTTTTGTTCTGTTTAGTTTTTGTCTTTGATTTTGTTTTTGAGATTTTGTTTTCTCTGTGTTGGCTGACTGTGCTAGAACTCACTCTGTAGACCATACTGGCCTCGAACTCTGCCTGACACTGCCTCCCAAGTGCTGGGAGTAAAGGCGTGCGCCACCACTGCCTGGCAAGACCCTAAGTTGAGTTTCTTGTCTTTTTCAGCCCGCCACCTCAGATTTTGCTTCTCTCGGTCCCATCCTCTTCGCTGACTCCTGAGCCATGACCCTCCCTTAATTAGTGAAATATTATTGCTGCAGTAGATGTTTATTTTCCGTTTATCAGCATGCTATATGACTTCTATTATACTATAGCAAATTAATACAAATTAAATTGCTTAAAATAGCACAAATTTATTATTTTGCATTTTTATAAACCAGAAACCCAACCTGGATCTGACTCGACTCAAAGCAAGGTGCTGGCAGGGCTGCACTCCATTCTGGAGGCTTTAGAGGGAACACATTTCCTTGCTTCTAGTTCCGGAGCCCACCCACATTCTTTGACTCACGTCCCTTCCTTCTTCAAACCAGCACTGGGATCGCCAGCTGTCACCCCTCACTTCCTCTGCCTCTCTCTCTCTGCCACCTCTAAGGACCCTTATGACTACACGGAGCCATTAGAGCAGACCACGATAGCTTCTTTGTACTATATAAGTTGATCAGAGTCTTAATTCCTCTGCCATGCGAACATGTTTGGATTCTAAGCATGAGGTGGGCTTCTTTGAGAAGATAGGGTACATTATTCTGCCCACAAGGCTTATTTCTCAATTGCTCCTCTTCTTTTTAGACCCTTCAACATTCTTAACCCGTAAGTTCCTTTAGAGAGTAGAATCTGAATTGCCTGAACCCCCAAATGACTACAGGGCCATATTCTAGTCTTTCTGCTCCCCTCAGAAATGTGGGCAAGCCATTAGACAGCCTGTTCTTCATCAGCCTGGCTACTCTTCAGACCTTTAAGGAATATTCCAGAGCCAGGGGAGGCTGGGGAACCTCAAAGCAGAGAAAAGTGGGACAAGATTTGGAAAGCAGGCATCCCAAAGGACCAGCACGCACTTGTGATTGCTAAGGCTGGCTTGCTGCTGATCAAACACAACACAGACTGGATAGACAACACTATGAAAACCCACTGAACAATAAGCACAAGAAGGCAGCCTGCATGTTTTTGGGGAATAGTGAGGCCCCCAACTCAATTATGGAATTGTCCTTACAGAATCCTATAAACTACCTTTAAATATTTATACATAATTTTAATCTTTGAGATAAAGACTCACAATGGTAGAAGAGATGGGGTCTTTCCCATCCATCACACTGTCTCCCCAAATGATTGTATCTCACCTACCTAAAGTATAATATCAAAATAAGGAGACTAATATGTCTTCCAATATGCATGTACTTCTATGTCATGGTTCTTATACTAAATAATAAACTAAAATAACTGTACAAATATATATGTCTCCATCCACTACTCAGTTGGAATCCTACTGGCAACATACCTCTGCAGGACTTACAGACTTAACTTCGAATAGCAGACCTGGATTGGGTGGCTTCTCAAGTATATAGTAAAGCACAGCAAACTTAACAAGAACCCACACCAGCAGTGTAAAAGCAAACCACAGACTTCCCCTCCGTCTTCCTGGCACACCTGCAGAAATGAGGAACTGCTCCGGGAAGATCTTCACATGGGTCTGCCCTACATATGGGAACTGTCTCCAAAGATGCCAGGCATCTCAGGGAAGAAAGACAAGAGAGAGGTCTGAAATGCTTCCCCCGGACCTTGTTCTGCTCTGTCTCCAGCAAGAATTCCAGAGAGTTCCTCTAAGTCAGTTCCACAGAACCTCATAGTGTTGCTGCCCACTGAAAATGTCCATAAGATCCACCCACAAGTTCAAGACCACAGGAGGGGGCACAAGAAGAACTTCCTACTTTGTATGCCCAGAAAAAAAAAAAAAACAAAACCAAACATCAGCCCTGATGTTGAGGTAAACATCAAAGTAAACATGGTACGTGTGAAGATGGAACTCATGGCAAGCTCCTAGATCTACCCTCTGTCTAAAACCCACCAGCTCCCTGAATGAGCTGTAGTCCACCCCTGAGAGCATAGCCAGCTAAGCCAGATAGCCGCTTATCAACAGCCCTTTCCTAAGACTGGCTTTCCACACTCCTCCCTCCATGATTCACCCCCCCCCTCATCCTAGGCTGGCAACCCAAATTCCCACTGCCACCCCCAACAGGAGCTGTCCCTCAACTGCTGTTGTGGTCCTCTGCACGCTCCTCTTGAATGAGATCCTGGACCACGTTTTAATTCACAGATCAGGAAATAAAAACTTAAGGGGATTAGAGTAGGGGGGTGGCTCAATCCCAGAGGCAGCTAGTGAATGTTCCAGAAGTGGAACCTGAGTTTTCTGAATATGCACAACCCTCCCGGTTTCTAATATCCACATATCTGTCTTGAGGCAGACTCTTCTAAAACCGCTACAACTGTTGAAACTTCAACAGCATGTTTCTGAGGAGAAAGCAGTTGCAGAGTCATGGAAGATGAGTCTGAGAGAGACCAAAGTTGATAGGAGGAAGCCAGCCAGTAAAGAGGCTAGCAGAGGACTGGAGATGTAGCTCAGTGGTAGGGGGCTCTCCTAGTGTGCATGAGGCCCTGGCTCAATCTCAATCCCTGAAAATAAACAAAAAAAAATGCTGGTGGCTTTGGCTAAAATAATGATAATAAAGTCCCAAGGAAACCAAAGCATTCACAGTGTTGAGAGTAGAAAGAGAATCAACTGACCTCTGGCCATCTCACTCATCAACTATCACTCAGAGAGGCCCTAAGCGTCCAGAGGCATTCGACCTTTTGACATTGCAATGGTGTCTACAGATGCAGTGTATTCTGCCCGGGCTGGTAGGATGCAGGCCATCCTACAGGTCCCGTGTGGGAAATGCCTGACTGATGTGAGTAATCTGTGCAGAATTAGACCTGAAAATGTGACATTGTTCTCACTTTCATTATTGGGACCCCAACAACAACAACCGACAAATACTTAGTGGTCGTTATAACCAGCATACCTAATGTTCTCAGGTGTATCTAGGATGGGCTTTTCCCATGTGCTTAGAGAGCTTCCTAACTAGGTATAATGACGGACATCTGTAACCCAAAAACTAGGGAGGCTGAAGCAAAGGCATTGTGAATTTGAGTAAAGCCTGAGCTACAGTGAGGGATATAATCAAAAACAATAACGCTCATATTGACTGAGGTAAGCCAGACCCAGGAAGACAAACATCACACGCTCTTTCTCATCTGGGGTAGCTAGCTCCAAATCTTCAGATGTGAGTATACAAACTGAAGCAGTCACAGAAAACAGGAAACTGAAGTGGGATTCTACAGAAAAGGGAGCAGTTGAAAGGAGATTGGCAGGTAGAAGAGATTTGAAGGGAAAACGGGAAAAATAGCGGGATCTTTAGTTAGGGAAAGGGAAAGAGATAAATACAGAAGATAGAGGGAAGATGGGAAAATAAGAGTAGGAATGTCTGAGAGGGTCATAAGGAATCAAACTATTATGTATTTGTATTTTATATGTGTATTTGTATTACATGTATGTGTTTGTATTATATATGTGTATACATATATAGTTTAAATAAAAATTTCCCATCTGTCCTGATAATTCTTCCTGCAAACACCACTGACTATCTAACAAAAATCAGAACACCAAGAAGAGAAGTTCTCTTTTGAGTTGTTGGTCAAGGTTGTCCAAGAGATATAGGCTATTGACATTGCTTTTGGTTGCATCCCAGAGGATGAAGGTGAGTCTCCTTGGTGAAGGCACTATGTTCTTTGGACACAGAATTTGAAGCATCAGAGCTGGATCTGCCCTGATAGCCTCCTCCTTGAAGACTAGCTTTTGTGGTACCAGAAGGTGCAATACAAGCTTCCAAGACAAGGAAGCAACCAATGGTCTTCCTGGCTATGAGGTCTATGAACTCCATCAATTGGCAGCTCGGCACAGTGATCCCAAGGATGTAATATTGGTGCAGATACCTTGGAAGTAACCAACAGAAGGACAGCAGGTAGCTAGACTTGAGGCCCTTCAACAAGAGGGAGATCATGTCAGGGACTGGAAATCTAGCCAGATATCTAGGGCTAGTGAAACCATGGATCTTTGAGGAGAACCCACAACCCACCTTTTACTAAACAAGCAGAATTACTAACTATATTCTAAAAAATTATTCTTTTTTTTTTTCACTTTTCCCTGAGACAGGGTCTCCATGTAGTTCTGACTGGTCTGCAACACACTATGTAGACCAGATTGGTCTCAAACTCACAGAGATCCATTTGCCTCTGCTTCCCAAGAGCTGGGATTAGAGGTGTGTGCCACTATGTGGGCCTCTAAATATTTATTCTTATCCCCACAGACAAAAGCCATCCCAGAAAACCACAACCAATCAAAATGCAGAGAACAAGTGACAATGTGTACCTGGTTCCAAGTGACACATCTCTAGCACAATTACTGAGCCTAAGGCTCAGGGGTCATTGAAGATGATTGAGGAAAGATTTTAAGAGCCAGAAGGACGGGGAATTTGCTGTGCTGTGAGACTGTGTCTCATAGAAATGTCAGATAGCCATGAAGTCTAATCAATATTGCTACCTAAACATGACCTGAACAAGGATGGCATCGATACGGAAATGCTAATAAGGATTGGGGGAAATCCCATGGGACCCCAATGCTAAACAAAGAACTACAGGCAACTGAGGAATGCTGAGAACAGAAGAAATAGTATCCCCCCAGGGAAGAGCCCCCAAATTGGTCATTCAATACCAAATGGTCAGCACTAAAGTCATGTAAATAAAAGCAGCATTATATTGGCTAAGCGGATTGCATTTATACATTTGGAATACATATGTGCATATAAATATGATAGAAGAAAGGGAGTCCATGGAGGAGAGGGAGAGAGAGAGAGAGAGAGAGAGAGAGAGAGAGAGAGAGAGAGAGAGAGAGAGATGGGCCACATGGGAGCAGCTAGGGAGCAGAAAGAGACTGGGATGGTGGTGGATATATTTTTTCTGTGGAGCAGAAAGCAGCCTCTGTCTTGAGAAGGTGGGAGGTAAGTAAACATATTTATTTACTGTGACTTGTTCAGCACTGCATTTTACAGAATGTCTTGTCTCCTTTGCTATCATTTTAGAGAGGAAAGCTTTATTAAAATCGTTTTAGTTTGGACATAAAAGTTTTATTAATTATGACTTTATTTGGGGAAATTCATGAGTTTTAATTCAAATGATTGCCAGTGCCCTCCAAAGTAAAGCAAGGTGCCATTCAGAGCCCACTGCTGGGATCATATGGCTTACAATCATTTCTGGGGTATTTACAACTTAAGATTCGTTATTGATGGATGTCTTTGATTTGGCTATAAGCAAAAACTGCAACATTATTCTTAGTACACTTTTAGTATGTAGTGTTAACAAGGTTAGTTGCAAACAAATAAAAATACTTAAGCTATTTGTTAAAAACAAATAAAATAATTTGTACATAATGGCAAACTCTGTTCATTGTTTGAATCTGAAGAATTCCTGATGTCTCATGTTCCTAATGGTTGTGAAATCTTGCAGGTGGGCCCAAGCTTGCAGAAATATTTTATTAGGTGATATCCTAGACCATGACTCCAGCCTCCTACCCCAACACTATGAAGTGAACAGCCTCTCCTCATGCAGTGTTCACCATAACTGAGACGTTCCCCCATACCCCCCACAATGGACAGAGCCTTCTGAAGATAGGAGCTAAATAAACCTTTCCTTCCTTAAGTTGGGTCAGGTACTGTGGGCATAGCCCCAGGATAGCAACTGATCCATGCTCCTTGAACAGTTTCCTGCTGAAAATGGACGTGTAATCTTCTCCAGGACTTGGCTCTGCATTTGGAGTGACTACTGATTACCCCTATGTCAATATTGCCCATTCTGTCCATAAGATCCACCCACAAGTTCAAGACCATAGGAGGGGGCACAAAAAGAACTTCCTGCTTTGTATGCTCAGAAGAAAAAAAATAGCATCGACCCTGGTGTTGAGGTAAACATCAAAGTAAATATGGAAGTGTGAAGATGGAACTCATGCAAGCTCCTAGATCTACCCTCTGTCTAAAACCCACCAGCTCCCTGAATTGTAGTAATAGGAGCGGCGGGGCTGCGTCCCCAGCACCCCAGCCACCTGGCTCGCTTATGCCCCAAAACAATTACACGGACACTGTATTCTTTTAAACACTGCTTGGCCCATTCTCTTCTAGGCTAATTCTCACATATTAATTTAGCCCATTTCTAATCATCTGTGTGTAGCACCCCAAGGTGCGCTTACCGGGAAGATTCTAGCCTACGTCCATCCTGGGTCGGAGCTTCATCGCGTGTGCCTCAGACAGCAGAGCTCTCGCCTCTGCCCGCAAGAGTGGAGCATCGTGTCTCTCTGAGGCGTCTGCCCCTGAGAGGAGAGCTGTAGAGTCTGAGCTCACTTCCTCTTCCTCCCAGAGTTCTGTTCTCTTTACTCCTCCCACCTGTTTTAACCTATCAGGGCAAGCAGCTTCTTTATTTAATTAACCAATGACCTTCCTCCATCACTGAATGAGCTGTAGTCCACCCCTGAGAGCATAGCCAGAAGCCACAGCAGCCTGGCCTCTTATCAACAGCCCTTTCCTAAGACTGGCTTTCCACACTCCTCCCTCCATGATTCACCCCCACTCATCCTAGGCTGGTAACCCAAATTCCCACTGCCACCCCCAACAGGAGCTGTCCCTCAACTGCTGTTGTGGTCCTCTGCACGCTTCTCTTGAATGAGATCCTGAACCACGCAAGAGGCAGTTTTTACCATATTCTCTTGGGTTTGTGTCTTCCCATAGAGAAAAGACTGCCTCGTCTGTTTACGTGTGGTGGAAAAAAGAATGAGTAGCTGTCACACGCCTGCCACTTGAAATGCAAATTCTTGCAAGAGAAATTTGGCAAAACCCTGAAAAGTTGAAGATGCACAAATTCTATAATCTTATGTCTAGGTATATGCCCCAGAGAAATAAATGTGTCCACCACAAAAACTACTGTTCATGACCACTTAATTCTTGTGTATGTGTATGTTCATGTGTATGTGGGCACACATGCACACATGTGCTCCCTATAGAGGCTGGAGGTCAATGTTGGTCACCTCCCGTGGTTCTCCACCTTATTTTTCAAGACGAGATCTCTCACTGAACTGGAAGCTCGCCAGTTGATTCAAATGACTAGCCAGCAAATCCTAGAATCCTCCTGTCTTCGTCTTCCCAGAAATGGGATTACAAACAAGTTGTCAAAGCCAGTTTCACACATGGATTCTAGGGATCCTAACACACATTTACACACCAACAGCTTGACTGACGAAACCACCTCCCCAGTCCCCATAGCTATTTTATCCTTAATAACAGAAACTGTGCATAGTCCACATGACCAACAAAGAAGTATAAACAGAAGATAGACCATTTTCCAGTATTTATGGTGACTAATATACGTAAGAATATGGATGTCTCACAAATATTAGTTTGAGAAAAACAAGCCAAACCCAAAATGTCCATGAGAAGGCAGTTTTTTTTCTTTCTTCTAATTTATTTTTTTAAATTTTCATTACAGAACAATTGAAAGAGAGAGTGAGGAAATAAAATAAAAATTAAAAATTGAGGTTATAAACTTGCCTCACGGTGGTGGCACACACCTTTAATTCCAGCACTTGGAAGACAGCGGATCTCTGTGGGTTTGATGCCAGCTTGGTCTACAGAGGAAGTTCCAGGACAGCCAGGTCTACACAGAGAAACCCTGTCTCAAGAAAGAGAGGAGGAGGAGAGAAAGAAAGAAAGAAAAAGAGAGAGACCAGGGGCAGAGGGAGAGAGAGAAAGAGAACTTTGCTTGTATTTGCCCTCGTTTTCCTCTCTTACCCCTTTCCTCCTCCCACCAAGCCCTTCTTCCCCAGCTCCCTCCTATTTTCATGTATTGTTTGTTTGTGGCCCACTGCGTTTAATAAAGGTTGTCTACGCCCCTGAGCTGGGCAGGGGTAATTTTCCTGAACAAGGGCAGCTTAGCCGCAGTTAGCTAGTGAGGCCCTTGACTCCCTCTCCCCAGCAACCACTGCCTAAGGAAGCTTTAGAATTGGGATGTGAGTAGGCTGGCAAGGGGGCTAGCATGTGAGGGGGACTCCCTGGAGTGAGTGACAGAACCGGCCCGGGCTGTGAGCTGGGTGGCGACCATGTGAAAGTTTATTAAACGGTCTGTGTGTATTGCTCTGTGTGGATCAATAGGTAATCACTAGATGCTGTGCTAATGAGTGAAACCAGTAGGGCTGTTCATTTCCTGAGAATCAGACACAGCTACTAGGCACCTCGTGCGGTTGTAGTTCTCACATCGCGCGTTTGAATCAGTTCTGCCTGCTGAACGTTTTCATTACTAATTCAGTGATGAAATCGAAGGGGTTTTCCCCTGATCTACATTTATCTATATTTGTTATATAAACCACGGGGAGATTTTTCCCCCCTTGGGCTTTACCTCAGACACACTTTCTAGATACGTGTGGGTGGTAGGGGTTTGTGGTGTATCACGTCACGTGCGCATATGCTCGTGGCTGTACATGGAGGACAGGAGTTAACGTCGGGCTTCTTCCTCTATGGCTCTCTACCCTAGTTTTTGAGGCAGAGTCCCTCCGCTTTGACTGGATTGGTCATCTCTGTTCTTCCTCTGCCCGCCGCAGCCCTAACAAGCACTGGAATGATTCGTGTAGATGCTCAGGCTCCAAACTCCGGTCCTTGTGCTCAATGCAGCAAGCACTTTACCCACTGAACCAACTCCCCAATCCCTGACATCCATCTTTAAAGGGCTTTCCAAACACTTGGAAGAAGCACACACACACACACACACACACACACACACACACACATATGTAACAGAAATATATATTATATATATAATATATATATTATATTTATATAAATATAAATAATATATATTTCTG
The DNA here is from genome assembly GCF_000317375.1 of Microtus ochrogaster. NCBI lineage: Eukaryota > Metazoa > Chordata > Mammalia > Rodentia > Cricetidae > Microtus > Microtus ochrogaster. The sequence goes on from NC_022031.1 coordinate 42,971,022, forward strand.
TTACACATGATAATGGGTATTATTCTGATATTTTCAGCCTTGTATACGGCATACTCTGACCAAAGTCACCGCTCCCATTTCCCTTTCCTGTCTTGTCTACTCTGATTGGGTCCCATCCTCTTCTAATTACTTTTCTACTTTCAAATCTTCTAAATTCAGCTTCTCTGTGTGACAGGAAATAAGCCATATCTGCCTAAATCTGACTTTTCTCTCTTAACATGATAACCTCTAGTTCTATCATTTTTTTTTCTTGCAAATGACATGATCTCATTCTCCATCGTAGCCGAGTAAAGACCTACTGTTCCTCTATGCCACATCTACCTAAGCTGTTCCTCTGCTGACAGACACCTTGGCTGGCCCCCGTGAGCCCAGCTGCGTTAAACGTGAGTGTTCAAGGAGCTCTGTCGTATGCTCACTTAGACCAAGTTGCTTTCATAAGTGAATTTCCCGTCACATCTCAGCATTTTGGCCGAGTTCAAACATAAGAAGAAAACCTTTTCATTAGCCTGAACCTTGTTGGAAGCAAGCGTACAATGATCCACACGTAATGATCCACACACATGGATGACGGCACCCACTATTTTGTATACTAATGAAAACAAATGTTGCCATAATTACAGCGTACTTCAGAAGCCAAGCCTGCCTGGCGTGTTTCCCTCCATGCCTGGCTTATTTCATAACAATATCCTCCAGGTTCATTCACATTGATTCCTTCTTTTTAAAATAAAATGTTCCATTGTATGTGTATCACATTTTCCTTACCCATGCATTTTATGGTGGACGCCTAGGTTGCCTGTGTCTTAGCTGTTGGGAGGAATGCTGTGGTGTCTTTGTCCCCTCCATCGGGCAGCCCCTGAGCCACCCTAACGATGCCCAGTTGGTCTGAAATCTGTCACCGTTTCACCTTTTATAACTGCATGCCAGTTCACAAGTGATGCACAGTTAATGCAACTCTACCAATGATGAAATATGGGCATCAAGGAGTCACAGCCTCTTCTTTCCACCCACAAAAGAAGTTCTACCACTGCCTGATGATAACCGGCCCCCTCATCACATAGTTCCCCGTAAACAGCCCTCTAAAAGGAGCATTTTGTCCAATCCAATAAAATAAGGAAGGACAGTGTTCTACTATTCTTGTAGAGTATTTACACTGTTCTCACAGGCATAGGTGAGCTTGATGCATTTGTGTATGACTGTAAGCTAGTTTAGTTATATTTAGAACCCAAACTATATATACTTCAAAAAGTGAATTGAGCCAGACATAGTAACGCATGTTTTTAATCCTAATATTGGGGGCAGAGACAGGTAGATCTCTGTGAGTTAGAGACCACCCCTGTCTATAGGGCAATTCCACGACAGTCAGGGCTACACTGAGAAACCCTGCCTTGGAGAAGAAAAATAAAAGTGAATTGAAAGGAGTTCCATACATTTCTAATATCAAAACTGCCTCCTTTAAAAGAGACAGTCCTTGAACATCTCCAGGTAGTCTACATAAGCTCATTCATCCTACGCTTTCTGAGTGAAATAGAGGTTTTTAAAAACAATTGACCGTTTTTATGGCTTTTGAGGTGCACACGCTTTAATTGTGGGAGTATGTTATTTTTTCCTTGGAAAACGGCATCTTATCGTGATTTCCCACCCTTAGTTACAGGTGTGCAGCATGTCTTCTCGCTCATGTCTGTGCTGTCCTGACCCTTCCCAGTTCATTGTCCTGTCCGTTTTCCTTTCTTCTTTGATTTTCCTAGGGAAAAGATTTCATGATACTTTTTAGTATAACAAATGGATTTATTATCCACTCTGTAGATTTATCAACTCGGTAATTTTTACATTTAATTGTGTTAGTTTCCATTTCCTAGTCCTCAGTGGTATTTACAGTTACGTTTCCAATTTCCTCATCCATCCTTCTCAATTTTCATATGCAATAGTAAGACATCTGCTTTGACTTCTACTTATGACACACTATAAGATTTTTTTTCTATTGACACATGTTCTTTGTATGATATATGAGTTTCACTGTGGTACAGTCATATATCCATATCCAACACGCTGGTTATGCATCCTCATCCTCCGTTCTAATTTCTCTACCCTTTCCCCTGCCCCCTACTTCCATTCGATATAAATAGTTCCTCTTCTTTCATAATCTCAGGTCACCTTTTCTGGTTTTCGGTTTCCGTGTGTGTATACTTGTAAGCAGTTAGGGTAAATTTCTTTGGTAACAGCACTACATTTTCTCTTTGCTCCAAGAAAGTCTTTTTTGTTGTTTTGTTTGAAAAGCGGTCTCACTATGTAACCCTGGCTGGCCCTGAACTCACAGAGAACCATCTGGCTCTGCCTCCCAAGTGCTGGGATTAAAAGCATGGACCATCATGTACAGTCCCGAAGTGCTTTAAAAGACTGTCTTTTAAAGTATACTGGAGTTGGGTCTTTTTTTTTCTTTTGTTTGTAAATCTTTCACATTGTCATAACATTGTGGTCTAAGACTCTGGCCTATGTATTTTCTACTATGAGACATTTTCTTTTTGGCTCACAGTATATATTTTTGTAAATGTTTAATGTAGATATTAGGAAAGAGCATATACTGCCTTTTCTTGGACCTAAAGTTTATATATGACTTTTTCCAAGACTCTCATATATGAGCATTTTATTTATATCATTTCCCACCTCCCTCTCAAGCCCTCCAAGACCTCCTATGGGCTCCAAAGTGATTTGCAATTTCATCTTCCACCAAGAGTTTCTCCACAGCCACACCATATGTTATAGTCTATCTTTTTAATTTTAGCATTTTATTTAATGAAATAGTGTGTCATTGTAATTTTTATTTTCCAAACAACAACAGTATTGAGCAATTTCATGTACTTATTGACTATTTGTATCTCTTCCTTCTTGACCAATCTGTTCAGACTTTTTGCCCATTTTGATAGCTTGCCTATTTATTGCTCATATATATGTAGACATTTTATTATCATAGACATAAGTCCTCCATCAGATCAGATCAGATATATGCACTGCAAATATTCCCACCCACATGCTTTCATTCTTATTTAGTAGCACTGATAAACAAAAGTTTTAAATTCCAACTCATCCATCCTTTTCTTTCTGTTTGGTACTGCCATACCTTTTCAAAGACATCTTCACCTGATCCAAATTTGTGAAGATATGCTCCTGAAATTTGCTTTAGAAGCTTTACAGTTTAAATTTCATGTCTGGGTCAATGATGAGTCTCTAAATAGTTCATGATGTTGTCTTATGAAGAATTGCATTATTGTCTTTTCCTAACTATTCACCAAAGATCTATAAACATAAAATTAATTCTAGGTGAGTTTATTTAATTTCATGTGCATGAGTGTTTTGCTTGCATGTATGTAAATTCACCATGTTTGTGCCTGGTGCCTGCAGAGGTCAGAAGAGGCTGCTGGATGCCCTTGAGGGGTTATTGATGGTGTGAGGCACCATGTGGGTCTTGAGTACTGAACAAAATCAACAAGTGCTCCTAGCCACTGAGCCCACAAATCCATTTTTACATAATAACCTTGTATTGTGGGATTTTTTAAATCCTCTTACTAGTTGATTCTGTTTTGTAGCTTCTTTAAGATTTTGTGTAAAAACTTATTTCTACTTAAAAATAAAGATTTTGAATCTCTCTTTCCCAGTTATATTTCTTTTACTTACCCCATTACAAAAAAGGGGGGAGAGGGGCAAGACCTCCGGAGCGGTCAAATAGAAATGGTCAGAAAGGACATCCACAGGGTATTCTCTGTCATGCGGTGAAGGCTTCCATTTTTTCAGTGTCAAATATGAATTCACAAATATGAATTTTGTAGGCTAAATTTTCATCCCTAGCTTGAGGAGTCAAGAAGTGTTTAACTGTCCACAAAGTGTCTCTGAACTTGAGAGGACTTCATGCTAACATTTGAAATACACTGAGTGGTTTTTACATGAACAGTCTCAGGTTCCTGGAATAAAGTCCACTTGGTCATGATCACTCCATCTGAGCTGCTAATGCTACACTAAGAGTGTTCTAAGATTTTCTTCTTCTAACTGTATATGTTGGGGGAGGCTATGTGCATTTGAGTGCAGGTGCACAGACTCTGGAAGAGAGTGTTGGGGTCCCTGGAGCTGGAGTTGCAGGCATTTGGGAGTCACCCAACATCAGGGCTGGGAACCAAACTCGGGTCCTCTTGAGAGCAGTAAGTAACCTCAACCTACTGAGACCAATCTTACTCAGTAGTCTTAACTTACTCTTAACACAGGTCAGATCCTAATGTTTGTGTTCGTTTCTTCACATTTCCAAAGACTAAAAACCCAGCAGAAGAGTGCAAGGAAGTCCCAACATCACTGTCTAAACAAAGCCAAGCTCTTTAGAAATGAGAATGATGAAACGTGTCTACTCCTGATCACCAGGCTTGGCAATCATAGCTATAATTTTGTAGGGTTTAGCACACTGTTCAACAAAAGATGTCAACCAAAATGAAGCAATTAAAATCCAAGGATGTATCTGTAATGATGGAAAAAAGGGGGATGTGGGGAACTTGGGGTTGGAAGACAACAAAGAGACAAGGTTTCAAAGATGCTGCTGGTGTGAGCAAGAGCTAAAATAAAACTTCAAAGTTAGGATTCAGTCTGTTAGACGTCTACAGAGCAAGTGATGTAAATGGTCTCTTAACCTAGAAAGTACATTGGAGCAATGAACTTGGATGTCTTTAGCTATCTTCTGCTTCCTCTAATTATTTCTGCCATCCCTTCCCACCATTGTACAGCACGCCTTTTCCAATGTATGACTTCCCCTGTGTCCTTAAACCTGTGGGAACTTGCTCACTGTGAAGTCATAGATCTGCAAAGATCTTGAAGGAGCAACAGATGTCACAGGGCACACTGGCCTCCGGTGTCGAGCCCTTCAGTGTTCTTGTCACCACTTGGGGTAACTGATCACATGATTAGAGAGAGTGTGCAACCCCAAGGATAATGTGGTCTTGTTAAAAAAAAAAAAAGCAAGGTAGTTTTTTTTTTTGCTTTCCATAGTGTGCTGAGATATTGAATCTATATGTTGTATTTATTCTATTCTTTTGAAATCATTTATTGAATGTCTATACACACAAGGTATTCTTTCTGCAGAATCTAAGAAGGGAAGTCATGAATAAAAAACAGGGAAAAATCAAACAGACAGTTATGAATGGAAAGGGTGGGAATTGAGACAAAAAAAGTCAGGAGCTAAAGCATCCCTTATTGTCAAAAATACTACATGTTCTTGGACTCTTGGATCAGAGAAAAAAAGAAGTAGTTATGCTAGACCCATGCTGTATGTACGGCAGGGAAGTGTGTGTGTGTGTGTGTGTGTGTGTGTGTGTGTGTGTGTGGTGGGTTTTGGAGAAGAAGAGGGAGCATAAGGAGAATGCCTCAATTTCTGCCCAATAGAAGTGGGAGGATGGAATCACTGATGTTCCAGAAACTAAGAATGGAAAAATGTAAATTATTTTCTTTACGCATGTGGTTTGCACAACATCCTCCAACATAAGACTCCCACTTGGGCCCTAAAGTTGGAAAAATCTGGGGAATATGGGGAAGGGGGGACAGAACAACAAGGCTATGGCAGAATGTGGCAGATGTCCAAGTTAACAGACCAACTCTTAAAGGGAGACTCACATGAGATATTTTGCAGGCTCGTTAGCCATTAGCATTAGGAACCTACAACTATCATTACCTAAAATATAGAGACGGTTTCTCACATGACTCCTTAGGGAGGACAGCAGAAGAGTGAAGTGGAGGACGCTGAAGAACACTTACGAAAACTCCCGGACTGTGCCTTCAGGGTGCCTGAGAGTTGTTTGACTTCACAAAGTTCAGAACTCATGTCTGTCATCATCTCCCTGCATTTACAGCAGGGTAATCAGAGTGAGGATTCCGAGGTGGTATTGCTCACCCTGGGCTCCTACACAAGGCACCCATGTGACATTGCAGTAGCTTCTTAGGAGATAGCTGTATCAGGATTCTCCTGAGAAACGTAACCAATAGAAACTGAAGGAGAGAGGGAAACAGGAAGAAGAGAGGAAGGAAGGGAGAGATTAAAATTGATGCTATGAGAATTTGGGTCATGCAAGTAGGGACTGAGAGATCCAGGGTTAGTGGGCTGTAAACTGGAGATCCAGCAAAGCCGGTGCTGTGGTTTTAGCATTACATCCGAGGCTGAGACTCCAAACTGAGAGTGGGGGTTCCAGTTTTAGTGCAAAGGCCCAAGAATGGGACTGAAGGCGCGATGGGCCCCACTCCACCCGACGCCCAAGTCCAGTTCAAGCAGTCAGGCAGGAAAAGGATTTCCACTTTTTGAATATCATTACTGTCTTCGGGCTCTGTGGGTTTCATGTGCCTACCAACACTGGGGAGGACCACAGAGTCAA
>NC_022031.1:42977513-42991091 GCF_000317375.1 Microtus ochrogaster
ATCTGAAATACCCTCACTGCCACATGGAGAAATAAGGTTCAACCACATAACCTGAACATCATGTGGCCCGGTCACGTTAACCAATAAAATTAACCATCACACGGTAAAACCCTGATCGATGGTTCTATGCAGAGGACTTCCCGAAAGCAAGTCTGAGGAAAGTCCCTAGGGCAAGCTTCTAGGCTATGGTAAGTAGTCCTCTTGTGACTGTGGGGAGGGGACACAGCAGAGAATGGCATGGGGTAAGACTGGGGACCAAGAGACCCCCACCACTAAATCTGTCCTCGAGAGCTTTTTAACTAAAAACCTATTGTTGAAAATAATGCCGCCAGCTCCCCACTCTTTCGTGTTCTTTCTCATTCACTTACAAGTGACTCCTAAAATCCTACATGAAAATAAGTTTAAATGTCCAGAAAGTGAATTAAAACGGAGAGAAAAGGAAATAGTACGTAGGGAAAGATGGAAGGAAATGGCACTTTGTTATATCGAGATCGTGGACTGTAGTCATGGTGTCGGTGGCAGCTTGACTCTCTCTGCCGTTTCTAACACGGCCACTGCTTACTACGTATGCTTCTGTGGCTGTACCATGTGACCAACTTAAGTTGCAGAGACAGAGGTCCCCAGAGACCACCGTCATCATTTCAGAAAGGAAATATTGGCATGTGTGCCTTGAACTGCACCTTAAAACCCACGGGCACTACTAGTAAGTGTGATCTCTAGGTTCGGTATTGAACTTGGCGACATCACACAGGTCAAGAAGGCACAGCCGTTTGCCCTTGTGCTCCCTGCCCTAGTTGCCAACTCAGTATTTTCTGCACCCCTCTGACAGGAAAGACGCTGTTCTTGGCACAAACAGGAAGACCTAGATGAATGGTGATTCAGGACTCCAGGAGCACACAGAGCATGTGCGCTAGATATGTACATGGCAATGAAGTTGAGTGTGGTTGACGTATAGGAAAGTAAGGCAAGGACCAAAAAAGGGAGGCATCACTAACTCACTAACTCACTAATCTGACCAGGGAAACAGAGGGAGGCCATACAGCCGGCCAAAGGCTCCTTTTAAAAATTTCACTTACTTTTGTAGTTTTTAGAAAAACCTATTTTACAGGTGATGTGTACATTATGAAAGGCTGAAAACACAGACAAGCAGAAAAACACGAATGTTTTTACATGTGCCATTTATTTATGAGCAAGCCCATACTGTCCAGACATTGCAATAAACTGCATTTCTCAAGAAACAGTGCGTTACAGCCATCTTCCCAGGTTCTCTACTGCTCCACAATTGATATTTATGAGCAGGTCACAGTGAAGACTAGTATACATGGTGCAACTATGTCATCCCGACTCTCCTGCCATTACCTCGGAGTGAGTCATAAACAGCCACTGTCACCAGTCTGATGTCATCATCCTGTGACCCTTCTACAAAAATTCAATGAATGAATAAACATATACGTATCATTTCTTCCTTTTAGATGAGAGGGAACAATGCAGAGTTTGTGCCCCAATTTTCTCTCTATAATCAGCAAAAACATGTCCCTGCCCTGTTCATTTTAGTGACTTCAGAGTGCCCCCACTGCACGGATACATAATATTATATTCCTCCAGGCCCTTTTAATGGACACTCAGAACGCTTCAATATTTTATCACTTCAGAATTGTTAGGCATATCTTAATGCAGTAGGCACATATTTTCAGGGAACTTTTAGGGAAAACATGATGCAGGGAGAATTTCAAGACCAAAGAATATGTTTATTCTCAAGTTCAACATAAATTGCTACGGTGCCCTCTATCAAAGTGTCCCTAAATTCCTGCCAACTATAGATAAGATTGTTTATTGCCTTACCTAATGCTGCCCAGCCAGATACTATTTCCCATTTCCACCCCGCCCCCCAACCCACACACCTTGCACACAGGTGAGATCACGTGTCTAGTCCTGGGCAGTAGAATGTGGAACAATAAACAGAAATCATGTGTGTCCCACACAGGCCAAGGTGACCTGAAAGGAAACTGAACACCCTCCACCCTAGTTTGCAACGTCATCCTCTGGAAGCAGAACTGAAGACCGTGGGAAACAGTGGAGTCCTGTGTGGAAAGCAACCTGTGTGCCTGAACCACCACACAGAGAAAAGCCATGTGGCAACATGGACTTTTTGCTGAGGGGAGAATAAATTTCTATTGTGTTAAGCCGCTGAAGTCTTATAACAGTGTGTACTTGTTATAAGATCTTGTGGCAATGACTCTTTAATTTTTTGTTTGTTTTGTTTAGTTTTTCAAGATAGGGTTTCTCAGTGTAACCCTGGCTGTCCTGGGACTTGTTTGTAGACCAGACTAGCGTAAAACTTGTTTTGTAGACCAGGCTAGCCTAGAACTGAGTTCTACATGGCCCTGCCTCTCAAGGGCTGGGATTAAAGGTGTGTGTCACCACACCGGGCTTTGTGGGGGATAGGATAGGGCTTCCATCTTTAAAGCTATATATGGCACTAACGTTTCCCAAGGGAAAAAATAGTTTCATGTTTCTATTGTAAATCATGTTTACATCCAGGCTTTACTTGTATGTGTGATTGAATTCCAGGATTAGCAACAAAATAATAGATTGGGGAATTCTTTAGGCATAATTTATAAATTTTAAATTTCCAAGGAGAAAATAAAATATATTATAGATACAGATCCTCCAAAGGACAAATTTGTTATTTGCAAAACAGTGATTGAGGATCACACTATTCAAACCAACAGTAAAGACAGTGGAAATAAGAGAACTAGAGGGAGGCCTTCCAGGGCCAGAGGAAAAAATTCATGCCAAAGGCGGGGCAGAGAGAAAGTGATCCACACACACACAGGAGCACTGCCGTCAGGAGGAGACAGCTACCAGGCCAGGAAGATGCACATCCCTGGTAGGGGTTAATGAGACAGGCATGCACCTCAGTGTGTTCTGGAAAAGCCTGCACTTTCATAAAGAACAGGTTACATATAAAGAAAAGGAGCAAGAAATGGTCCAGTAATGAACAGATTCTACTAACATCCAAGATTCTCCAGAAAGGAAACAGGACGGGACTTGGGGCTAACTGAGCTGGGTGTCACCAGAGAGATGACATCTGAGCACATCCACACTGGGAGTCTAACTCCATACAAGTGTCACCAAGTCCCTATCCCCAAAGAATTTACATACATGGAGCCCAAAGAAGACAGTCTAACATAATCTAACGGGAAAAAACTAATCATACTGGCTAAACCCAGTTATAAAAGTCTCCCCTTTCCCATTCTACCTTTTAGAATAATTGCACAACAAATAAAATAGCCAACTTTTAATCTTGCCAATCATGCAAAACTGAACAATAACTTATTTTAGTTGTTTGAGCTATAAGTTTGTAGATGTAAATACTGGCACACCAGTTTGGTGAAACTTCTGCATGAAACCCTTCACCTCGATGTGGGGGCTTTCTCAGTGATGGCCTTGTGGAAAGAATAACACATTTCACTTTATGCTAAATAATTTATTCTGTCTGCAGCTTATGCTGAAGATGTCTGACCTCTGAAAGTTTAATACGCACTTAGCACCAGTCAGAAATACTTTAGCGTTTCTTTAACTTCTAGCTAAAATTTCCCTAGCCTACTTGCCCCTTCTTCCTCACCTACCACCAGGACCCTGAATCTAATGACAAGTGGAAAGGCAGAAATGGACTGAAGAGAGACCAAAGAGAAAACCCAGATCAGAAAGAAGACAGCCACATAGCCATAGAGGTAGAGAAGGGAGCGAGGCTCCCAAAAGCCAGGGAATGCCAACAGCAACAGGAGCTAGGAGAAGCAAAGAGAGGCTCCCTGGAGCTTCTAGGGAGTGTGACCCTGCCGCGGTCTGGCTTCCAGTCACTCTGTTTACAGTCCTTTTCCATGGCAACCACAGGAAACTAGCACAGTGAATAAAGACATCTTAGTGTGGCCCTGAATCTGTGTACCCCGTATCACTTAAGCCCTATTTACTACAATTTACTCATTCCATTACCCTCCCTGCGCCTCCAGATGCACGGCTTTCTCTCAGAGATCTTAATGAAAATGCTTAAGTAAAACTGCTCAGAATACTGGGTCTGTGTGAATATAAACTATGATTTGTACTTGCTGCATGAAATTTTAAATGAGGTTTAGAGCCTAGGCCCTCTACTCAAGCCACTTACTGCAAACCTTTGCACAAATCAATTCAAGCTTAATTTTGGCAATACCATCATCATATTAATTCTTAATATCAACTTTTATTTATAGAAATAAAAAAACACTAAGGTTCATGCTTTCTTGGCTACTGGGATCTAGACACTTGTTGCAGACAGCCTTGCTACAGTCGCACTAAGTCAACAGAGAACATCTGACCAGACAGCCTTGCTACAGTTGCACTAACTCAATCCAGATCATCTGACCAGCTTTCTACCCCCAGAGATGCTAACAAATCATTTTGAATCAATGCTTCCCATGTTCTCTGTGAGCTCACTTACCATAATCCTAATTCTCCCTCTCACTGGCCTAAGTTTCTCTGCTAAGTTCCTCACTGACCTCTTCCTCCTGTTCCTGGTTTTCCCCAACAGGTGACCCTGACCTCCCCCCCGGTCCTAGTTCCTCTTGTCTGAGAGATCAAACACCTTCATGGGGTAGAGACATAACCCGAGTACATCAGCTCCACAAAAATCAACCCCAGCATGTCACAATTTCACTTTGTCCATGTTCACATAAAGTGTATATTTTTATTTTCTAGGTAATTATTATCATTTCTGCCTCAAATTACAGTCTCAAATTTCTTCAGGATAAGAATGCTTAACATTAAAAAATAAGTAGATGAGGCTGGCTGGGCACGAGGGCCCACACTCCAGATGCACAGGCAGGCGAGTCTTTTTGAGGTCAGGGCCAGACTGGTCTACATAGTGAGTTCCAGACCAGCCAGAGCTAGACAGTAAGAACCTGTCTCAAGTAAATAAATGGCATACTGATAAATACTCTCGTGTACCTAGCTACTCTTCTGTACTAGAGAGAAGTGGAATTAAAATCTTCTTAGATATAATAGAGTGCCATCGAAATCTTATTCTCTGAAATTTTCCCTCTTCAGAAATCTTTAAATCAGCCTCAAATAATTCTCCCCAAACAGAAATTAAAACAATAACAAAATAACCAGGGCCAATGGGATGGCTCAGCAGACAAAGAGCTTGCCTTCAAGCCTGCCAACCTGGCTTTTTATACCCCGGGATCCACACACTGGAAGAGGAGAACCAACCCCACAAGCTGCCCTCTGACCTCTCCGTGTGTGCTGCGGCATGGACGCCATTCGGACGCACGTAGGACAAATAATGCAATAAAAAAGAGAAGTGATCTAAAAAACATAACTGGACTGAGATTTATAAACAATCACAACCTCTATTATTACATCCATTACATGAGACATCTTTCAAGTACACCAAATCATAGGAAATATGCTATTTAGTATACTTAGCTTCCCTACCTTTCCATAGGAAGAAATTAAATCACTTCTAGTATGAAAACCAAACATCAGTTTTTCAGAATCACCACTAAAAATTTCCAATCCAAGTCACACTTCAGAAATCTACAGCCACTGTGCTACATGAAAGCGGATGGATACCACTGCATGGCATTACTTACGTTTTAAACTTTTGATTTGTTTATGTTTATTATGTGCGTGTGCGCATGTGTGAGCACAGTGTGCCATGGAACAACTGTGGGTGTCAAAGGACAACTTGCTGGAATTGGTTTTCTCTTCCTACCATACTGTACCAGGAACTGAACTTGGGTTATTGAGTTTGGGAAAAAGTGTCTTTACTCTCTTAACCACCTCCAAGCCCCAACCCACAGCTTTGAATAGGACTTCTCCCTCTCGGGGTGGAACTAGACACTGTATCACTTCTTTCTAATAGTAAACTTAGCCAAACAGGTCTATCTCATGATCAGTCCACAGGCTTCTTAAAAGTGAGCTCTAAAGATCTCCCTCCTTCTGCAGCCGCTACATTTTCCGATGGGTTTTTGTCCTGACCCATATGTTGGGTCTCCTGGGAAGGAAACCTGTGCTAAAGATCATAACCTCCAGATGCTCATGATTCTTTGTAGCAGACAGACATCCTAGAAACCACCCACTCCAACACTCAGCAGCCAAGGCAGAATCTGGCCCCTCGCCACTAGAGGGGGTATTTCACTGCCTCCTAATTTGGCCGACCAGAAATTCTGGTCCAACAAGAAAAGAAACCTGGAGACAGGCTTGCTGACCTTTACTTCCCTGTACATGTGTCCTGTCTTTTTTCTTCTTCTTCGGACTTTATGTGATCAAGAATACAAATTTCAATTCGTCCCCTCATTCCTCAGGTCATACCTCATTGCCTTTCTCCAAACAGACCAACAAGCTACACAGTGCTCGTTCTAAAGACCTGCTATTGGTTCACTGGAAAAAAAATCAGAAAGAAAAAAAAAACTTAAGCAGATTTTTCTCTCTATTTTTTTTGTTTGTATTTGTTTTGTTTTTTGAGACAGAGTTTCTCTATAGCTTTGGAGCCTGCCCTGGAACTAGCTCTTGTAGACCAGGCTGGCCTCAAACTCAAGAGATCCGCCTGCCTCTGCCTCCTGAGTGCTGGGATTAAAGGCATGCGCCACCATCGCCAAACCTTTACCTTTTAATTTATCAGGTTTATAGTCTCTCATTTAAGTCATAATTACTTCAAAAAATAAGAAAAAATAGGCAGTAACAAATTTTAAAGAAGAAACTCAATGTCGTATGAGATCTGCAAGGTTTCTGGTAGCAAGTGGTGAGGCCACAGTAAAGACCGTTTCTGAGGCTGCATTTTCTTTGACTTGAATAAAATGGGCTGGGTGAGAAACAGACCAAACGCTGACCTGCCTCCTCCTGACCAGAAGAGTCTCTCTGGAACAGTGGTTCTTAACCTTCCTAACATTGCAACCCCAGCCATAAAATTATTTTGTTGCTACTTCATAACTGTAATTTTGCTACTGTTATGAATCATAATGGAAATATCGGATTGCAGGACATCTGACAGGCAACCCCTGTGAAAATGCTGGAGTCGTGACCCACGGGTTGAGAACCACTGGTCTAGCACAAACAGCTGGGTGGTTTTATTTCATTAGACTCCTTTTCACTACTGGAACGCATCCAATGGCCCCACTAGAGCATCCATCCAGTCACTACATAAGGAAAAAGCCAATGAGGGAGACAAAAGGAAGAGGGGGAGGAGAAGGAAGAGAGGGAAACAAAGCTATCATCTTGAGTCACCCCGTACCCAGCATGGGGATCCAAGATCAAAGCCAGAGATCAGAATCAGAATCAGAATTAAGACTGAATGGCAAAGGGGATGAACACACCGTAAGGTGATCAAAGCCACGAGGTTGCAATGGAGACAGCACTGCTGATTTGTTCTCTGCTGGATTTTGTGGGGAACCCTGGTCTACAACAGGATCGCTGAAAGAAGATGGCAGCAAGAAATGGCCAGTTAGAATCTGTGTCCAAGTTCTGAGGAAAGGACTCTGATAACAGGAAAGCTATCAGAATAAGATCAAATCCTCATGGCTTGGACCTGCTTGGGACTCGGGATGCTTTGACTTCAAGCGGCAAGGTCCCAGATCTTGCTAACTTACACAAGGAACTGTGTTATCTCGCAGAACTGGAAGTTCAGAGGAAAGGCACAACGCGGTCAGCGACTCCACAAGGTCAGCCTCAGGTTTCTGCCGCCGCCTGTTCTGACATCCTTGAGACTGGCTTCAACCCAAATCAGCTTTCTCAGGAGCCCACGGTGGCTGGAGTAGTTCTGGCCAGAGAGCTCACACACCTCAAAACAAAAAAGGGGTGCTACTTCTGCCTCTCCCCTCCTGTAATGTCAAGGAATTGTTTCCTAAAATGTTTTGTCCACCTCTGCCCTCCACATTGTTCTCCAATTGTTCTTATTGGCCAAAATATCTTACAGGTCACCTGATCCTTCATGGGCAAAAGAAATGAGATTACCCATGCTGGTTAAGAATCATCTAAGTAGATGAATGCTGGGGTACCTATCACTATGGCGACTCATGGTAATGAGTATTCTTGGGACATCACTTTGACCCCACACCAAGGGTATAGCTGTATTGCTTCCATGATCATAACTAACGTGGTTGGGCTTTACCTGAGACTCATATTACTATCTGTCCACAGCCCATCATGAATTTGCCAGTTAGAAGACATTTTGATTGATCTGCTTTGGGGAAAAAAATGTAACAAGGGCTGGACAGATGGCTCAGCTCACTTCATGCTCTTGCAGAGGAGCTGAGTTCGGATCCCGTGGCCCACGTGGTGGCTCACAGCCATTATAGTTACTCCAGTTTGAGGAGTCCAGTGCCCATTTGTAATTCCAGTTACAGAGGCCCAATGCCTCTTCCAACTCTGTGGGCATGTGCACATATATGACATGCACATACATACTCAGTTGCACGTAAATATACACACAAAAAATAAATATTTTTTAAAATGTAACAGATCAAGAATGGTAAGCAATTCCCACAGCACTAGCTACAAAGGAGACAGCTTTCTAGGGCCTTGTTTGGAAAATGATTCATTCCAACATTAGCTTCGGTCTGGAGAGAAATGGTAACTGATAGGGTATACTCTGTGGACTCAGGTTCAGGTACAACATATAGCATATATTTGACAACTTTGCTTTTAGAGAAAATCTCTTTAGCAAACTTCCTCCATGTTGAGAGAGAGGCTACAGACGTGTTATCCCTGCACTCAAGAGGCTAAAACAGGAGAAACTCAAGCTGAAGACCAACCTGGATTCCACAGCAAGACCACATCTCTAAGAGCAGTAACTCCCTCCACTGAGATGGATTTCTCTGCAGCAAGCTGCATTTGCTGTAAAGCAAACCTATTCCTTTGCATCCACTTCCACTACACAATTTATATGCACAACATTCAGCAAGAATGAATGTCATAAATATCCTATATAGAGAGGGGGAAGGAAGGGAGGGAAGGAGGGAGGGAGCGAGGGAGCAAGGGAGGGAGGGATGGGAAGGGAGGGTAAATTCTGCAGGAATTCTTAACTGGTCCCCTTTGAGAACTGTAGAGAAGAGTCTGGTGGAGTGGCTTCAGTTACAAGGTGTCCTACTTACAGTAAACACGAGTGTCTTGAGGGCCCAGGCTGCATACAAGCTGAGGCAGAATGGACAGAAGGGAAGAGAATGGCAACCTACTTACTGAATCTAATTTTAATTCATTGAAAGTGGACTGGACTACAGGTGTAGAACAAAAAAGCAAACATGAACAGAAACCTGACCTGGGAAAAAGATGATAACATAATATTAGAGAATGCTTAGGCCAGTTGGGGCAAATGGCAGTAAGCAGAGTTAGTGTATAAAATGCCTTTGAATGACAGAGGACAGCATCAGTTACTCATAAACTCATCTCTCTCTCTCTCTCTCTCTCTCTCTTCCTCCTCCTCTCTCTCTCTCTCCTTGTATTCCTTATCTGTATTTTTCTGAGTGTCCTGTACTGTACAAGTTTGACCTTTTTAATGAAGGAAAAAGAAAACAATCAAGCCAACATGTTTTTATCTTGCTTCTAGATGTTTTGATTCGTTCCAACCAGGTTCTACTACCTCTTAAGTTAAGATTACAATTGTCTACTCTCTCCAACTGCTGGGCAGCTAAGCGAGCTTGCTCGAATGTTTTGATGTCACGAGCAACAGCATGCAACTGTCACTAACAGTTAAGAGACTGGAAAACACCTAGAGAGTGAGCCAGTGTTTGATCACTCCCATAATACACTATTAATACTACTCAAAGCTTAAGAACTTAAGATACATTTTTTTTTTTACCAAATTGTTTTAGCCAACTTTTCCAGTTAACCAGTTTGCATTCGACTGAAGCCTATTTGACCAAAATGGCTTCTAAGTCAGACTGGTACTGAGCACAATGTCCCATCACCCTCAGAGGGAGGTCTGAAGCATGAGATAAGAAACAGGATCACAAAGTAAGGCTCAATAATAAAGAACAGGCAAGGTGGCCCGGGCAGGCTTGGCAGAGAAGGATGCCTAGGGCAGTGGTTCAAAATGAAAGGAAGTATTTTATTAAAGAACAGCCAAGGGAACCAGGGACAAAGTGGATTCGGCTCCAGTGGCCTGGACACTCTCACCTGGTAGGACAAAGCTGGGGTCAAAAACATAATCTGCTTCTCGTTCAGGTGAGAGGTTTCATTCTTTCCATCCACAGCTACAGTTCTGGTAGAGGAGGAAAAAGAGCTGGCCAGGGCAGAATAGAGACACCGGCACTGTTTTCTGGCCACTTTGGTACCCCTGGAAAATAGGAGGTAAAATCCTATTTGGTCAGACAAAGCAGAGGTGGCAGATGAGGGGATTCTTCAGGAAGAGAAACAAATCAGACAAACGGAGGAGAGGACCCAGGCAGTGCAACTCAGCTTCTGGAAATCTGGTTAGCAGTGACCATCGACAGCCAGGGCCTACCTCAGGGTTGAAGAGTCTTGTGAATGAACCTTAGTTACTTAGGATTCCTTTTGAGCCAATTACTGCACCAGGAGAACTGGCAAGCCTTCTGGGCAGCCTGTATCCACCCATCGGATGACTGCCAGACTGTTGGAGCTGCTGAGGAAGGCAGAGGTACCATGGTGGAAGGTACTGGCACCACAGCGGAGATGTTCTACAGGTAGGCAAGCAGGACTGTGTTCGTGTTCAGTCACAGCAAAGAAGGTGTAAGAACAGCAAGTGCATGAATCAGTCCTGCTTCAATGAGCAGCAGCCGGAGAGACGTGGACAGATGGCGCTGAGGCCACTGGATAGCCATCAGGAGAAACACCCAGTTGGACCTTCTCCATGACATACACCAAGACAAAAGAATCAAATAGTGAGATCTACAATAGAAATGACAAAAGGATACAAACCAACGTGAAATCATTCATACACTTGGAGTGAAATGGGTTTTTCTAACTGACAAATTCCAGAAGTCATGGAAGTGAATGCTGACAAATCCAACCACATAGTTTTCAATCTGCGGAACAGTAAGACCAGAAGTAAAGTTCAAAGACAAAGGAAAAACTAGGGGGAAAATATGGTGCAACTCAGATTACACAGGCAGATATCCATACCGTGACAGGGACCACACAGGAATGTTTAATCCCTTCCACCTCCCAAAACATGCAGAGACACTTCACAAAGAGGAAAGAGAAATAGCTCTCAAATACAGGGAAAGGTGTTCACACTTACTCATAAGAGAAACAGAAAGTAAAACCACGCCAACAGTTTTCACTTACCAGACTGAAAACAAAAAAAAACCCATGGTTAAAAATTTTACTTTGTTGGCAAGAATATGCATAAATTGGGCCTATATGTCACAAAAAGGTTTAAATTTTACAACTTCTGGGGAGGCAATTATTTATCAAGGTACTATGATGTGGTCCAGCAACCCACTTCTAGGAATTTTATAAATATATTTGCACATGTTTGAAATCATCTTCATAGCATAGGTGTTTACTGTAGTAACACTTTTTGTTTTGTTTGTTTGTTTTTCAAGACAGGATTTCTCTGTGTAACAGTTCTGACTGTCCTAAAACTCACTTTGTAGACTCGACTGGCCTCACCTCACAAAGATCTACCTGCCTCTGCCTCTGCTTCCCAAACGCTGAGACTAAAATCATGTGCCACTACACCAGGCTAAAACTGTCTGGTTCTGTTTTTTTGTTATTGTTGTTGCTGTTGTGGGGCTTTCTGTTGTTTGTTTGTTTGTTTGTTTTTCTCAAGTCAGGGTCTCACTATGTAGCTCTGGATGTATTGGAACTCATCATGTAGACCAGGCTGGCCTTTAACTCACAGAGATGCGCCTGTCTCTGCCTCCCAAGTGCTGGGATTAAAGGTGTGCACCACTATGCCCGGATTGTGGCAACACTTTTAACTACAGACTCGAAGCTTCCTAAATGTCTGTTGGTATAAAACCAGGTAAATAAATGATGATACACTACCAGCCATGTGGGGGCAATCTCTAAGACACATTATTAGTGGAAAAAATCTAGGACCCCTTTCGCTATTGTGGAGCCAACTCCAAGATATGCTGGTAAGTGAAAAGGGCAGAACAATGGAAATGCCCTGTTTGTATAACAAGGAAAACTGACTTCATATCCATAACAGCTTTGAGATGTATTTAAAACCTCTAGAAAAGCTGGGCATGATGGTGCCCAGCTGCAGTCTTGGGAAGCAGAAGCAGGCCTAACCACAATCTGGAAATCGGCTTAGACTCCAGTGTGAGACCTTGGCTCAAGGAGAAAATGATCTTTAAAAGAAAGGTGTGTGACTCAGCAGTGGGAGATGGAGAAAGGAAACTTTTCATTTTTCAGTGTTTCCTTATTTGCACCATGTGACTGGATCCCCTTTCCAAACTTTAGTCTTAAAATGTTTAAATATGTGCCGTAGCTATAATTCAAGAGCCTAGCCAATGTTCTCCAGTCTAGGGCCCCTCAGCCTGTGGGTAGTGCATACAGAAGCGACTTGAAGGCCTTGAAGAGAAGCATAAAGGTTTGGAAAGCATAGTGAGAGTCACGGTTGGAAGTCTGACAACCACACGTGAGAAAGTCACTCATGCCAACACACATGCCAAGGACAGGGACAGTGAGGAGGAGAAGGAAGAATGAAATCTTGCAAAAGCAACACCAGTCGCTCATCAAAATCAAAAGACTAGCCAGAGATGAATTCTCAGGGTCAGGGGATGGGAGACCCAAACCAGTGCAGGGCTGTGGAGACAGCTCAGCGTGTAAAGTACATGCCATGAAAGCGTGAGGACTTTAGTTTAGAACCCCACAGCTACATAGAAAGCCATACTACCTGAGTTGTGTACATCCATAATTCCTGAAAACAGGAACTTGGGTAGAAACAACAAGATTCCCAAAGTAGGTAGGTAGGTAGATAGGTAGGTAGGTAGACAGACAGACAGACAGACAGACAGACAGATGATAGATAGACAGACAGAAAAAATAAAGAGGGACAGATCTCTGGCCACTTGCCCAGACATGAGCACATATTCTCACAACCAAACATGGACATACACACACACACACACATGTGTGTGCACACAAACTAGAGCAACAACTCCTTTGGAAAGCTGAATTGGTTCTTCATTCAAACACAGATGTCAGTATGTGTTACCCTGCAGGTAGGCGCACTGACTACTGGGTGCAAAGCAGGCTCTCTCTGCTTCTCTTATGTCCGAACCATGAGTAAAATGACCTCGGAAAATTAATAAGGCCACAGGCTGGTAAGGATAAAGAAGAGAATATTTTTAATAAGCTTCTTGCAATCAGTTTCACATGTTCGTCAAATGTTTACGGAGCACCTACTTTGAGGGCCTAGTGAACTCTTTAAAAGAAACAGTCATAGGCAGCAGTGGTGGTGCACGCCTTTAATCCCAGCACTCTGGAGACAGGCAGGTGGATCTCTGTGAGTTCGAGACCAGTCTGGTCTACAAAAGCTAGTTACAGGACAGGCTCCAAAGATACAGAGAAATCCTGTAAACCAGAGAGAGAGAGAGAGAGAGAGAGAGAGAGAGAGAGAGAGAGAGAAAA
>NC_022031.1:42991191-42994572 GCF_000317375.1 Microtus ochrogaster
GAAGAAGAGGAGGAGGAGGAAGAGGAGGAGAAGGAGGAGGAGGAGGAAGAAGAAAAGAAAGAAAAAAGAAGTAGTTATTCCAAAAATTACAGAGGCCCAAGACAACTGGAATGGGAAGACATTTTTTTTTTTAAAAATTGAGACAAGCCCTCTCAAAAAATGTTTGAGCCAGGTGGTGGTAGCACACACCTTTAATCCAAACACTTGGGAGGCAGAGCAAGCAGATCTCTGTGAGTTTGAGGCCAGCCTGGTTTAGAGGGCGAGTTCTAGGACAGTTAGAGATGTTACACAGAGAAACCTTGTCTCAAAAAAAAAGTTTGAAAATTAAAACATCCATTTCACAACTACAAAAAGGTATTGGTACTATGATAAATTTATTACAAATTTTTATTTACTTTTTCGATTGTCTTTTAAGATGGTGATTTAAGAAGGGAATTTAAAATAATTATTTTCAGAAATTAGAAAAATAAGACACTTTATTCCATTTTACTCCACTTGAATAGCAGGGATCTTTAAAATATGACTTTTCTATTCTCCTCGCCACAGTTGATAAAACAGGAAAACATAACTGGAATAGGGAACTAATCTAGAACAGATGTCAGGGAAAAATTTTCCAGCACTGAACTATAAACATGCAGAATAAATACTGGAAAATGTACTACGGTAAAAAAAAATCAGAATCAGTTACTAATTACATGATCTAAGTAGGAAACCAGATACCTAAATATGTGGAACAGGCCTTTTAAAAATAACCCTAATGGACAAACTGTGTCTTTACTATCCAAACCTGACTTAGACAATACAGAAACATGCAATCTGCTAAGATTCAGAACTTTCCAAAGCCTACATAGCCGGGTTACTCAGCCAAAGGATGAATCCAACCACAGAACAAGCAAGTTCACAAGCAGAATCCACCAAGCTTTTCCTCGTCACTTTGCCAGCATTTCTTCAACTTGATACGCTCTTGGGACTTCCTGGTGACTTGCCATGAGAGTCTACTTTCTCTGCTCACACTCAGCAGGACACAGAAAGACTGACATCTCTTCCCGGCAGCGTCACCAGCCCGTCTCTAGGAAGAAGCCAGAGGACAGCTCTGGCCCGGCTGCCGCTCTTGAGCAATGGCTTATGCCTAGCACGCAGGAAGGATCAGGAAGGAGTGAAGAGCGGCAAACAACAGAATCAGCTCCAAGAAAGTTTGCTAATTTGTATGAAGTCAATTTGTGACTCATCCATATTCAGATGAATGCTCAAAGACAAATTCCAAGACTAAATATAAAATGACTTCTGGACCCTCCGGGCTTCTGCTCCTTTCTAGCTTGCGGACAGGGAAAGGGCTGTGGAGCTGGCAGTGCGCTGGCTCTCAGACCACCGAGATCCTGCTCATTTGATGGCTGGAGTTCATTACCGTGCGAGCCAGAGCAGCAGAATAAAACACTACTACCAAGGTAGCGAGACCACGGAAAGCACATGTGTTACAGGGAAGAGTTAATGAGCCTCCTGACCACAACAGGTTGTCGTTACTTAAGGGTTGGGGCAGGAAGACTCATGAGTCACAGAATTTAACTAGTTCAAAAGAGCATTCAACTTTGGGAGCCACAAGATCATCAAGGGAACTCAACACTGTCATTTACAGACCCTGACAGGCCCTTAAAAGATTACTTTACCAAAGCTGGGTGGCTTCCCAGTAGTCGAGGTCAACCCCAGCCTCTGATAAGCAGCCAATAGCTCTGTAGGGCCTTGCCTCTCACTTTTGGAGAAATGGGAGGAACTGAACTTGAACACATGAGGCAGTATTTTCTTCACAGCTGGGACAGTGGGCAAGAAGTGAGCAGCTAGCTAAAACTTCAACTGCCTTATCATACCTGGGCAATAATCTCTCCCTTTGAGATGACTGCGATCTTCCAGCTGCCAGTGACCAGGGAGAACACAATTGAGGAATCAAATTATCTTTCAAACCAGATTACAAGTCTGTCCTGGCCATTTGCATTACAGGTGGTTGGGAAGCCATTAATGAGACCGTAAAGTATTGTTAGCCCTTATACCACAAAGTAATCTCTCCATCTCAGGTTTGTACATGTTAGAAAATTTTCTATAAAATCAGAAGGCTCTCCTTATTTGTTGTTTTGCCTTTTCTTTGTTAAAGTAGGATTTGTAAAAGTAAGATTCTAAGTCACAAGACCATCTAACAAATCCTAATCCCAAACCTTCACCCTTTTCACCTCCCACATAACACAGTGATCCCCAAATCCTCGCACTCTTCATTCCACCACATAACACAGTGGTCCCCAAACCTTCGCCCTCTTCGTCTCCCACGTAACACAGTAGCATGCAAGTCTACTTCAACATTTGAAAAGGTAAGGAAAATTCAAGAAGTTTTGCATTTAACTGACTGAGCATAGATGCCATAGTTCCCGGTTTCCCAAGTTTTAAAAGTATCTTCCCCCCCAGAAGGACGGTAACGACTGCAAGCCCATAGCTGGAGTTCACTGTTGAAAGCAACATCAGAGAAAGCACACATAGAGAGGAAATAAGTTAGAGCACAGTAAGAGTCAAACCAAAAGTCTGCCAGGAAAGAAAAGAAAAGATCATAGCAGAGCTTCCTACGCAACAAGCCAAACTGTCATTTCCTTGTATCACCACGCAGCTGTCTGTGCTCCTGGCGGGCACCTTGACAAGCTGTGTTCAGTCGGGAATATGAAAAGTTCAGGTAAAGCAAACAACGCCAGTGACCTCAAATATACCCATCCACGCCAAAAATGCCCTATCCATATGTCTGCCACGGAACTTACTATGGCAGATGTCTTTCTGCATTCAACTTAAATACAGGGCATATTTTCTGGTTGTTTATTATCTGGGAACATTCTCGAGTCCCACAGAAATTCCAAAGAGGAGTGAGTGAGGCAGGTTTTTGAAGCTTGGGATTTGACAGGGTTGTAAGTTATGGACAAATGGGAATTAAAGAACAGAGAAATAAAAACATTATGAAAGACTCAAGCACAGTCTGGTTCATCATAAGCTCGAGTTAGAGGCTGGGTAAGATCTTCGTAAGTGGAGAAGGAGGAGAAGGGTAACCACAAGAAAGAGACAGAATGAACAAATGTGCTGAAGGCTGTGTGAGGATAGCAGTTTAGCTGTGACAGGAAGAGTCTAGAAATAACAGGCCTTTGGGCTTTGAGGAGACAAAATCCAGGTACAGCTGCAGAGGTGGGGAGGGGAATGCAGAGTGTCAGCTGAAGTTAGTAAATTTTATGTAGACCGGTTGGGGTATGCACGTGAGTGTGTTTAATATAGGACCTCTGCACTGGCTGGAGTATGCACGTGAGCGTGTTTAGTATAGGACCTCTGCACTGGCTGGAGTATGCATGTGAGCGTGTTTAGTAT
>NC_022031.1:42994775-43008344 GCF_000317375.1 Microtus ochrogaster
CACTGGCTGGAGTATGCACGTGAGTGTGTTTAGTATAGGACCTCTGCACTGGTTTTGGAAAACATGGACTTAAAATTCAAAACTCATTTTTCTTAGATGACAACTTCTGGCTTGTAGTTTCAGTATCTCTCTCTCTCTCTCTCTCTCTCTCTCTCTCTCTCTCTCTCTCTGTGTGTGTGTGTGTGTGTGTGTGTGTGTGTGTGTGTGTGTGTGTGCAATGCATGCAGGTACATGTATGGTGCATGAACATGTGGTGGTGTACATGCATGTGGAGGTCAGAGAAGAGCATATGAAGCCCTTCTGTAGCTCCCCATGGTATTCTCTTGAGACAGGGTCTCTCGTAGAAGAGAGTTTCAAGCTGGCTTGGCTAGACTGGCTAGTCAACAAGCTCCCAGTATCTACAGGTCTCGTGTCCTCCAAAGCTGAGTTACAGACACAAAGTCATGCATGGCTTTTAACACAGATGCTGGAAATTCAAGCCCTGGTCTTCATGATTGCAAGGCACTCACAATTGCTTACGCACTGAGCCATCTCCCCGGATCCTGGAATATATATTTCTTTTTCATCTTTCCTTATTTATAACAGTAATCATCTTACACACTAGCGAAATCAACAAGATTATATGTCATTCTTCTCAGAGCAGGTTTTTTAATCCCACTTTGCTAAAACAATTGTTTTATATCACACACATAAAATTTCCTCAAATCTTTCATTTTATTTTGCAAGAGAAATATATCTTTCTTTCTTGCAGGCAGATTAGAGGTACAAATCCACAGCAAAATGAAATAATAAAATAGTTATCTGACAAATCTATACTGTATAGAAAGTTTTCGACAGACTGGCTGTCCTAAAAGTAGAAATGGCTTTCTTTACTTTGTATGTACGAAATAGAACATACAATAATGTCCTTTTTCCTAGAAAAAGAACCAGATCTGGAATGTTTTCATTATGCCACAGATTAAGATACTTATCCTATTGAGTTTCTCAAAATTAGAGATTTAGCTGTATCTAGTGCTGAATTTCACTTAAAAAACACTATAATCAAAAAGTAATCTAGATTTCTTTAAAAAAATAGCATGGGCCTCATAGAATATTATTTCCTATCTGTAATAAATCAGACCTTTAAAATGCAGAAAAGAATGGATTATGAACATTTTTTTAAAGCAGGAAAAACTGCATTTGTTTGGGGGCCTTTGATTAAGCAGAGGAGGGCGTCCTAGTCTGTAAGAGAGCCCCATCTCTGCTTCCATGATTTTCCTTTTGAGTTTCAAAGTCGTGTCAGCCATCAATGACCCCTGGAAACTCTCCAGTGGTGAACCCAGCTCTCTGCTCTGAGAAGCCCCTGCCAGGAACAGCAGACTGGTTCATGCCCACTGAGGATCAGGGAACTGCAGCTGGGGATCTGACGGATACTCGGGAAGGGAAAGATATAAAAGAAAGCACAGGAGAAAAGTGGCACGAGATTAGCCAGGATAGGTTCCAAAGACATTCACTCAAAGACAGAATCTATCGCTAGAAATTCTCGGCTAGCTAAGGGTAAACTGTGTTTTCCTTAAGGTAAACAAGGATAGTGGTTTCCCCTCTACTACCGCCATGCAGGAGGAAAACATCACTGCTTTTAAGTACAGAGCCCTACACAGTTCAGTACTAAGAGTGGGAGAGGACATTTCTTCAATCCAGGGACATCTACGATGCTGGCTTTTATTACCTACACACATGCGAGTGGTATATATTTGGTAAACTCTAACAGTGTTTAGCTTCTGTGCTAGAGTAACACAGTGAACTTTGTCTCATATGAACAAAGTTAGTGACTTTATAAATGACTGAGCAAGGGCCTTTTACATATTAAGTTAGAAAATGTAACGTATCATATAAATCCATGGAAGGATGTCACGGCTCCTAAAACTTGTTCCTGATTTTAGGGTTCCTGGTTAGTGATTCCAGCTCTGTATGAGATTTTTGAAGTGATGGGGAATGGGTGGGGTGCAGAACACGGATGAAACTTTTACAGCATGGAAATAAAAGTATTTTTAAACCTTAAGGGTGAAGAGTTAGGCAAGAAGTAATACGTGGAAAACTGTCAAGTGCTTCTCTACACACCCACCCACCAGATACCATCGCAGCCGGCTGGGGGAGTCTCCCTCTTCTTGCCTGACAGCTTCACTTTCTTTGAGGTCTGGAACTGGTGATCGCACTGGTCCGTCATGGTATTTTCAGTTAACAAAGCAGTTACTCAATAGGGGGAAAAAAGGCACAAAGGAGCGGGGCAGCTGCTGCTGCACCCATGATGCAAGTGCAGCCTGAGTCCTGGGCCGCCACCGCCGCCTCGGCTCCTCCGTGACGTCCGGGATGGGTATCCCCGGCTCTCAGGAAGTGGTGGCCGCAGGCAGCTCCTCCCCTTCGCGAGTCAGAGCCCGCCCGGCAGGCCCCGTGGCGAGACCTGGCCCAGAGGCTTGCGGTGCCCGGGCGGGCGGGCGGGCGGACGGGGGATCACCACGCCCGGCCTCGAGCGCGCGCGTGCCACCAGCAGCGCGCCCCCGCTCGCGCCCGCGCCTCCCTTCAGCCCCCGGCCCTCCGCGCCCTCGTCGCCCGGCACCAGACGGGTCAGGCCGAGTACAAGATGGCGACTCCGCCGACCGCGCTCCGGGACGAGTCGGGGCGCCCCTTCTTGTGGCTCGAGCGCGCTCCCGAGGACCCACTAAAAATAGCCGGGACCCGTCTATATTTGGTTCGCCGGATCCCGAGGCGGCCGCGCGCGTCTCGCCCCGCCCCGCCCCTCCTCGCCCCGCCCCGCGCCGCGCTGAATGGAGACGGGCGGGGGTGACCGAGGGGAACCTACTCCGCTATCTGCCGCGCGCGCCGCCGCCTGGGCCCGGCCAACCGCCCAATTTAGTAACATCGCCTGCGTCAATCACGCGCCTCGCGTGCGTCAGCGCCGCGCGGCTCCAGGTCCTGCTCCCCCAACCCCCAGCCTTTGAATGGAGACAATGTAGGAGCGCCCTCCTTCCTTCTGGGCGGGGATGGGAACGCACCCGCAGGCCGGGGGCTCGGTTCCCCGGGCTAGGGCAACTTTTGGAGCGTCCTCTCCTGGTCTTAGGCACAGTAGCCTGCTAAAGTGAAAGTGGATGCGTAGACTTACAGATACGTGATGCACAGTGTTGTTTTGTTTTTCGAGTTTCTGGTCCTAGCAGCTTGAACTTTCTTCCATTCTGAAGCCTGTGCTACGACAGGGGGTCCTCTTCCCCCGACTTTGACAGCCACACGCTCAAATCTTGGGAACAGGTCAAAAGAAAAAACGCCACTTGAGATTCTAGCAGGCCGCTAGAGACCGCAGCTGTCTGTATTGTTTCATTCAAACATTTCCTTCGTAAAAAAAAAAAATAATAATTTCTGGGAGAGGTTACTTTCATTTAGCAGCAACCATTGGAACTAAGAGTTCTTAACTCGGACACGGTTTTTGTTGTTTTGTTTTGAGCAAGAAAATGACACCCTAAGTTCATTTCCAAGAAGAAATTGCTGCCCCTCTTACAATCGCCCAGGCTTTCTGCATAACTAGGAAGACAAATGTGTCCCAGGAGACCATAGGAAATCCCCTAGAGACAGATTAATAAACCCTGTTGATTGATTTTGAAATATTTCATTTGAGAGATGGAAGGGGAGGCGTCTACAACCCTCAAAAAAAGTGAAAGTGCGAGCAGAGTTCCCTGTCTGACCCGGTGCTGGGGAGGGGAGAAGCTCTGTTAACAGTCATACTCGCTCAGCTGTTCGACACGTGTGATGTGTTTGTTTTATATATAGTTTCTCGTGCAGCGCACGCGTGGCTGGATGTGCACTTCTTTGAGTTACAAAGTGTCCAGTAAAGAACCCCACACCATAAGGGTAAAGAAATAAAATCTTGTCCCTGGAGCCATCTGCATCCCAGTGCGAAACACCAGCAACAGACAGGAGGAGGAGGTGGAGGTGGCGGCAAATGAGCCCAGGCTCAGAGGGCCAGAGGGACGTAAACAGCCTCAGACCACGGCGTGAGGAAAGCACAGCTGCACCTCGGGGAGTCTTCGGGCTGGTGCCAGACTCCTTTAGCACCGACTGCCAGGTCACTCGGAGAAGCCGGCTGGCGGAGCCTTCCCTTTCGGAAGAGCTGTCCTCTCTCTTACCCCCTCGACCTGGCTCGTTGCCCCGGGGCAGCCTCGGAGGCCAGCCAGCAGCACTCCTCCAACTCTACTCCACCCGGAGCCTGACAGCTGGGCGGTCCCGCCTGACCCGCAGGCTGGCTGCTGCACCCTCCGGTAGACGGGAGCCCGGGCGAGCGGCTCCGTGGTGGAGAGATTGGCAGCCACGGGGCTGGGGTCGCCAGTTCCCCCGCGGATTCCATTGTGCGGCCGAGCGAATGACCGGGGAAACGCGCGCGCACACACACGAGCACACACACGCACACACACACACCCTCGCACACGCGGAACCGGCTGGGCCAGGGGAGGGAGGAGGAGGGTGACGTAGCGTCCCATGGCGTCACATTGACGTCTCGCATTCCAGGCACTCTATGGAGAGGCCGCTAGGGCTCCTGTGGCATAAATGACGTGCCGAGAGAGCGAGCGAACGCGCAGCCGGGAGAGCCGAGTCTCCTGCCTCCCGCCCCCTACCACTCCAGCGCCTGCTCCTCCTCCGTTCCCCATACACAGACACGCTCACACCCGCTCCTTCACTCGCACACACAGACACACGCGCGCTCACACGCTCCACACACACACTCCACTCTCTCGCGAGCGCTCACACCCCTCTCGCCCGGCGCCCTCGCCGGTGCCGCGCGGCGCCGCAGCCGGACGCCCCTCCTGGGCTCACTTTG
Source organism: Microtus ochrogaster (assembly GCF_000317375.1). Classification (NCBI taxonomy): domain Eukaryota; kingdom Metazoa; phylum Chordata; class Mammalia; order Rodentia; family Cricetidae; genus Microtus; species Microtus ochrogaster. The sequence continues at coordinate 42,999,619 of NC_022031.1, forward strand.
CAACGCTGACAGAGCGGGCAGTGGCCGTGGAGGTGGGAACCGCAGCGACATCCTACCCCCGGGTCGCAGCAGGAGACTGGACGCCGGCGGAACCTCTCGGCGGCGCTCTCCCATGAGTTGGGATCGCAGCATCCCCCGCCAGCCGCTCACCGCCTCTGGGAGCCGCTGGGCTTGTGCACCGCAGCCCTTCCGGGACAGCAGCTGCGACTCTCCCCCAGTCCAGATTTCGGGGCCGCTCTCTAGAAACTCGCTCTAAAGACGGAACCGCCACAGCACCCAAGTACGTATGATTTGCCCAGTTAATGCGGGGACTTGCTTAAAAGTTGGCGCGCTGGGAAGAGTCGCTCCTTAAATTGACAAGTTTGAGTGTGGGGTGCCCCCACACACACTCGCCTCCCCACTCTGGCTTTGCTCGCCAAGCGGCGGGTGGGTTCCAATCTGAAACTTTTCCCCTGTAGCCGGCCCTTGGGGACCCTGGAGCGTATGAGATTCCTCTCCCCACCCAAAGAGGCGAAAAGCCTCTAACAAAGAGGAGGACCTGGATTTGTGCTGTAGCAGCTCCAGCGTTGTAATTCAGGGTATTTCGGCTCTAGTTGTCATGGTAATGATGCTCTCGGCGGCGGCGGCGGCGGCTGCGGCGGCGGCGGCAGAGAGTTGGAGCCCCGGTGATGAACGGCAGTAATTTTCCTGCGTTTTAAGTGGGTTTGAAAATAGGGACTCTGGTGGGTCCAAGTTAATGTGCCTAATGGTGAAACGGAGCTGGTTGTCTGGGAGAAAGCTTAGGAGGGACGGTGCCTGGGCAGCAGCGGCCGGAGTTTGCAGAGGCGCTGGAGGAGCTCGGCAAAGAGGGTGTAATTGTAGGAATGTGGCTTATTGTATTGAAATGAGCCTGGGGCTCCACTAGGCACGTCTGCCTGGAGTCGCCGACTTGATGGTTTACACTTTTCCCCACGGAGGTAATCGGGTGTAATTGCCGACTCTAGTGCCCCGACACGCGTGGAGACGGCGTCCTTCTTCTCCGGGCCTTGGCTGGTGTGGAAAAGGCTTGCGTTACTTTTCAATGCGCTTTCGGAGAAGTTGCTCCGAGTATTTTATTCTTAGTAGAAAGGAAAGTTCTAGGTGGTGAGAGGGAGAGCTGAGCAGGCCAGCGCAGCCTGCGGAGACTGGCTTTCAAAGGCACCTCTCAAACCTGTTGGAGGCTTCCGGCAGTCATGAGGGAGCTCATGATCATTGGTCCCTTGATTTCCAAGAACGTTCTTGGAGGTGGCCTTTTGTTTATGTGCCCGGGTTCTCCCGAGGGAAGAGCCGCGAGGAGTGTGTGGTCATCAGTACTCTTAGCTGCTTCTCCTAGGGCCTTGGGTGCTGGGAGAGAGGTCACAGGGTTCGGTTCAGCCATTCCCTCGCTGTTTCAATTCTAGTGATTCTCTTCCAACAACCGGGAAATGTTTCTATAGAACCGAGTTGGGAAAGAAAAGATGCTCAGCGCTCATACTGAACGCAATGAATGGGATTACTTTATTGGAGTTGTTTTAGCCGAAAAAGATAAGCATAACGTGAAAGCCAAAGACTCTCGGGGCCATAACTCCCTCCACAGACACCCGCCCCGCCCCCCCGGACCCAGCACTCGCTCACAGAAATTCTCCCCCGGGGGTTGTCTGGGCTCCCTCAGTCTTTCTGAGAATCTGTCTTTCCCTTTCTGCTGGTCTCTCTTCCACCTCTCTTGCCCCCGCCCAACCTCCGCCCCCGCTCCCAGGGTTGGAAACTCCGCGGAGGAGCCAGGGTCACAATGGTGTGTTTCACGGTTTCCTCCACACACTTCACCACGGGGAGGGGAACACGGGGGTGTTCCCTTCGTCTGCCCCCGAGAAAGAAAGGGGCTTTGACAGAGGTAGTTATTTCTTCCTAATTTACAACCCCGAGGCTCTGTGCTCCAGGCCCCAGCGGCCACGAGCCGGAGCGACAGAACGTGTTTCCAGGAGCAGAGGCTTTGCCTAGGTAACCGGCCGATGGGGGGCGGAGAAAGCAATGGGGTGCTGGGCTGGGCTGTACGGTGGGCGGTGTGCGGGCCTCCAGGAGGAACCCCTTCCCTGGGGAGACGCGACCCCCGCCCACCCGAGTTCAGAGGCCGCCCCTTAGAGAAAGAAGACTACTCTGGATAAGACTCCGGGGGAGGGTGGGAATACCCGCACCCAATGGAAGGGGGGGTCGCTGGACACCCCCTCTTTTAAAGATGCGAGAGGGGGAGGGCGAGAAGCACATGCTACAGCTGTGGAAAGATCCACTCGTGCCAGCGCTTCAGCAAGCGCAAGATTTCCGTCGGAGGACCTCGGGCTGGGGATGGCAAGGGAATCCCCCATTTCCTGGCCATCGAGAATTTCCTAGACCTGGGGAATCAGAGCCCCTTTCTCTCTACAAGCAAACTCGGGGTGCGGGAGCGGCAGGAGATGAGATTTATCTCACTCTTAGATCCTGCGCTCACCAGAGGTCTTTCGGTTAGTTTGAGGGTTGGGCTCCCCCTCAAGGGGGCACGTTCCTAACCTTTGAGCTGTACCCACCCCTGACAAAGGGGGCGCTATAAGCCGGAATTTTGGGGCAGCAGGAGTCCTCCCTGCCAGGCAAGCTGAGCTTCCAGCTACAAAGTTTCACTAGGCTGTGCACCGGGACCTTCGCCCGGGAGCCGCTCTGGGCGCACTCCGGAATGTACCCCCTCTGAGCCACCGGGTGGCCTGGAGCCTTAAAGCAGCCCACCCTCAGGGATACCGCCCCCTGAGTGCAGGGGACCTCCCTTGGTCCGCTGCAGCCCTGGCCAAAGCTGTCCGCCCGAGCGCGCGGCTCCCAGAACAGGCCTTCTTTCCTCTGTACCCTTTTGTTTGCTTGACCCCTGGCCCCCGAAACTCGCGACTAATAGAAAGGAAGCTCCATTAGCATTTAGAATGAAAAGCGCAGACTTTCTTAATTCCTCCGGGCATTCATGCATTCGTTCCGGACCTTGTGCATTTCCTACGCGGCGTGTAAAATTTGTGTTTGAGAAGTGGGGGCCGTCGGAGTTGAAAAATGGCTATTTTCTTTTCTTGTATACTCACTGACACCACCACCCCCAAATTCGGGCCATATTCGTTCCTCAAGTGTTCTCATTTCTTCGGTCTCCCTGACTTCGTAAGCAGGGAACCAACAGTGTGTGTAGAAAAGATCAACTTCTGGGCGACGACAGGCCGTGGGGCTTTTTAGCATCAGATCGCGTACCACAAAAGGGCTGTCTGTTAGCTCTCCAGGTGAAGGCAAACCTTCCCTTAGCTACCTTGCTCCTTGCCCAGGGATTCCGTGTGCCCTACACACTTTCACTTAATCTTATGATAATTCTTTGTAATTAACTAGCTTTTCTACAGGTTCCCCACCCCCACCCCATTCACCCAACCCTGGGAAAGATGACCCAGCCTAGTCTTACCACAACATCTGTCCCCTCTCTCGGTGCCTGCAGAGCCCACTGCGGGAGAGCGCAGCCCGACAAGCCCGGGCTCTGAGCCTGAATCCTCAGCAAAGCCGGGCTGCACAGCGACTGCTTCGCCTAGTCCGACATCCCCGCCTCCTACACTCTCAGCCTCCGCTGGAGAGACCCCCAGCCCCACCATTCAGCGCGCAAGATACCCTCCAGGTAGGTATGAAGCAAGGGAAATTGTGGGGAACCCAGCACCCCGCAGGCAGTCTGGTCAACTCGCCCAGTACCAACACACGGCTGCTGGCCCCGGATTTCACAGCACAGGTGGCTTCCTGGCACAAAGCTAGGCTGTATACCACACCCTGTTGCTACCAAGCAGAGCAGTGAGATTATATGAACCATTTCTCAAAATTATGTTTCCTAAGAAGAAAAGCAAATACTCCAAAGAGATTAGGATCTTTTGTTTTTAATAGCTTTATTTTTGTCCTTTTATATCCAACATATTCATTTAAGGAATCACTTGGAGAGCTAGGAGACATTTTTATTGGTCTAAACCCCCAATCATTTGTGGTGCTGGTGTTTGGAGAATTGAGTCTCAGAGACAAGGAGGAAACCCATGTGAACCGAAGACAGAGATGTAAAGGCCTCAGATTTGGTTTGTACAAATTTGTTAAAGGGATGGAAAGAATCAGGCCTCTGTAGGCACCAAAGATACTGTCACCGTCCTGTTGGAGACTTCAGAAAGACAAAGAGCAAAAGGGAGAGGGCAGCAAGGAAGAAGGGCAGGTGACTTTAAGGGGGAAGTCCTAGGGAAGCAAAGGGAGGGGAAAGATGGACACACCAGGCTGTGTTCTTTCCTTTAAATGACTAGCTTTCATTTCAGCCTAAGAACTAGACACCAAGATAAGTAATCTTTAGCTTCCAGCTAGCTCACAAGGCCTCGCTTGAGAAGAAAGCAGGCTTGAACTGGTTCCTCCTCACCGCTGCTTCTTCCAACAGGCCCTCATCACCCTTTTTCAAGTCAAGATCTCATCCCATGCATGCATGACTCAATCAGATTTGGAAATGTGGGTAAGAGGAAGATGTCAAAGGAAATGTGAAGCACTGGCTTCTCTGTTAGTCACACCCTCACGCCACACCCTCCAAGAAGCTAGGCACCTGGGTTTCCTTTGACTCGGAAAAACCAACCACCAGAAACTCCCCCCTGTTGCCACTTTGATTTAACCATAAGAAGGAAAATTATTAGAAAAATCATCCAGTAGAGACAGTAACTCCCAGGGCCTTCTCACCCACCTCAACCTCTGGGATTACAGCAAGTGCTATACCAGCTGCTTCCAGGGCCCAAACCGAGGCAAACTGGCAGGGAAACTGTATCTACTTTGAACTGGCAGAGAAACTGTATCTGCTTTGAACTTGCTTTCTTCACCCCCCCCCCATCATGAGAAAATACCTAGACTAGCCCTGCCTGTTAGAAGAGCTGTTAACTGTTGTCATAAAAGGGCTCTACCCTTGCTGGATCAGAATGCCATGTTAGTCAGAATGGGGAAGCAGCAGCGTAGTAGACATATATGCATCCGCGCACCACCCCGTGCAGCAGAGAATAAGAGGGTTTGGTGGGTGTGCTGGGTTGCAGCTGATCTTTCTCTTTGCAGATGGCATCAACTCCCCCGAGTCCATTTCCTGGGCCTACGTGCCCACCTTACCGCTTAAGCTGGCTGAAGTCATCAGTAGGAGGTCCAGTTTGCGCAGGCTGCTAATCCTGTTTGGAGGAGTGGGTGGGAAGCAGCCACGGACCACAACTTGTGTGCGCAGCCTTAGTTGGCACTCATGAAATGTTAGCATGTCACTGCCTCCCTTGTCCCACACAGGACATCTTTTTCACTAACACATGGGTTTACAAATTATTGTGTGTAAGTCTGGGGGGGGGGACCAATGGCCTCCTTCTACCCTAATTAACAAAGCATTCCCTTCCTTTTCCTTGGCCTTCGATATGGCTAGGGAGACCACTCCGGTTTTTTTTTTTTTTTTTTTTAGGATTTTAACTATTTTTAAAATTTCTCTGGGCTTTTGAGGGAAAGAAAACATTTGGATCCAGATCTGCTGAACAGAGCAAGGGAGGGTAAAGTTATCCCCAGCAGGTCAGGTTCTATCGCTCCTATGGCCCCTTTGTCAATCAGGGACTCAGCTGTCTTCCCCACCAAGGAAGAAAGTAAACTTGGGGCACTCAGTCTTTGCCAGCAGGTGGGAGAGGATGCCACTTCCTCTGTTTCCTGATTCAAAAGCAGTGAATCCAGCTGGCAAAGGAGTGTCGACTGGCTTCTGAGCCCTTGTCTCTGTCCCTGCAGATATGCCCTGCGTGCAAGCCCAATATAGCCCTTCGCCTCCGGGGTCCACTTATGCCACGCAGACGTATGGCTCGGAATACACCACAGAAATCATGAACCCCGATTACGCCAAGCTGACCATGGACCTCGGTAGCACAGGGATCATGGCCACCGCCACGACGTCCCTGCCCAGCTTCAGTACCTTCATGGAGGGCTACCCCAGTAGCTGCGAACTCAAGCCCTCCTGCCTGTACCAAATGCCGCCTTCCGGGCCACGGCCTTTGATCAAGATGGAAGAGGGCCGTGAACACGGCTACCACCACCACCACCACCATCACCACCACCACCATCACCAGCAGCAGCAGCAGCAGCCGTCCATTCCTCCTCCCTCTGGCCCTGAGGACGACGTCGTGCCCAGCACTTCCATGTACTTCAAGCAGTCTCCGCCGTCCACGCCAACCACTCCAGTCTTCCCCCCGCAGGCGGGGGCGCTGTGGGACGACGAGCTGCCCTCGGCGCCTGGCTGCATCGCACCGGGCCAGCTGCTGGACCCGCAGATGAAGGCGGTTCCCCCAATGGCTGCCGCGCGCTTCCCGCTCTTCCACTTCAAGCCCTCGCCGCCGCACCCTCCAGCGCCCAGCCCAGCGGGCGGCCACCACCTCGGCTACGACCCCACAGGCGCCGCTGCACTCAGCCTGCCCCTAGGAGCTGCGGCCGCCGCCGGCAGCCAAGCTGCTGCACTCGAGGGCCACCCTTACGGGCTCCCGCTGGCCAAGAGGACGGCCACGCTGACCTTCCCACCGCTGGGCCTCACAGCCTCCCCTACGGCGTCCAGCCTGCTGGGAGAGAGCCCTAGCCTGCCATCGCCACCCAACAGGAGCTCATCATCCGGCGAGGGCACCTGTGCGGTGTGCGGGGACAATGCTGCCTGCCAGCACTACGGGGTACGCACCTGCGAGGGCTGCAAGGGCTTCTTCAAGGTGAGAGCATGCCTCCTCCAGGTGCTTCCTCCGCTCTGCAGTCAGGCCCCTTGCTGAGACAGCTAAGTGAGTTTAGCAACATTCTTGCCCCTGCCCGTTTGAAAGCCTACTCACAATGCATCCTATTCCTAGGCTAGCTAGGACTTCAGACCCGTCTTCCTCAGGGCTTTTAAACTCAAGCTGTCCATGAACTTGATGGGTCCGCCCCAACCTCTTGAGCTGGCATTGCCTTCTGAGCGTTTGGGTTTTTATTTGTTTGATTTTTTTGTTTGTTTGTTTCCTGGGCAGGAACTTCTGCAACTTCTAAACGTCAATAATGCCCAAAGGTCCTTATTACCCCTCCTTGCCTATACATACCCAGAGCGTCTGAGAGAATACTGCCTGTATGGCAGACCTGGGAATTTGTCTCTCAGTCTTCGCAGAAAGAGCTGCAAGTCTAGAATCAGACAGACTTAAGATTGAATTTTGGTCACTCAGTAGCTGTTTGGATGCCCTGTGCTTTGAAGATAGAGGATAATTATTCTTGTTTCTTAGGGAAGAAAACGGAGGTTCAGAGAGGTCAGCCAGCTGTCACAGAACTCATCCTCAGAGTGAGGTGGAGACAGGGAGGGGGTCCACTCATACCTGTGTGCTTCCAACGCCTCCTTTTCATAGTTCTGCAGTGGCAAATTTGGGGCGGGGGTAAACCAGCTAGAGTCATTTTGGGACAGCTTCCTCCATAAACAGGAGGAAGGTAGAACTTAGGCCTGGCCAATCTAGCCTGTCCTCTAGAAACACTTGCCTCCTTAGGTCTGTACACAGACACAGTACCCACGTTGATCCTTCTCTCATAGACACAGTGAAGAATTTTATAGTGGGAGTGTCATCAAGCTCACCATATTTACCAGCAAAGAAACTGAGCCCTAAAGAGTATGCCTTGGGCAGGCTTGGGCAATGGCATGGCTTGTGTGTGGGATAGAGGCCACTGGTTTCGCTTGACCCTAGAGTTCAATAGTCTTTTAACATCTGATGGGTGTGTGTGCTTGTGTGTGTGTTTGGGGGGGGGGGGGGAATCAGCTTGCTTATTCTCTTGTTCTTTCTCTTGTCATTGAGTCTCTGATGGTTCTAGACATTTCTGTCTTACTCTCTTTACACCCTAACCGACTGATACTTCAGGCATGCACAGACCCACACAGATGACCTAGGTCAGGTGGAATGTTGATTGTGTGACGAGGATTGGGGGGGTGCAAATAGAGTATATTTAGGAGCATGCTCAACTTGGGGCTGGAGGTTCAAGTAGGAATCCTAACTCATCACCACCTACCAGTTTATAACATTGGCCGTAAGTCTTCTTGCTAGATCTTAATTTCCCAGCCAGTGACTCACACCCAGAGAAAACCTGTATTAAATAAGATAGCAGCATACAAGAGCACTTCCTAGTCTTTAAAGAGCCATAAAACATTAGTTATTAATGAACGGAAACTCTGAAGTATTTATGACAATGTACATGCTGGTAGTTGGACATATATCCAACAGGCAGTTAATTTTGATGTGACGATGGTTATCTTGTCGTGCATTGAATTCTCTAGGTAGATGACAGGACACTCGGATAAAGATGTCGCCATGTTAAATCCCTACAGATACACAAGGTTATAGCATTTTAAGGGTGGAACTTCCTTTTAAGGTTAGCCTTTGTTTTTTTTCTCAGTGTTGGAACACAGAGCTTTGTGCTTGCTGGGCAGGTGCTCTACCACTGAGCAAGAGCCCAAGCCCAGGCTAGCCTTTTCCCTTTTTCTCTCTCCTCCCAGAGCTACTTCCACATAACTACATCCCTTTAGCAGGTTTGATTTATATATACTAACACATGGGTTTACAAATTATTGTGTGTAAGTCTGGGGGGGGGGACCAATGGCCTCCTTCTACCCTAATTAACAAAGCATTCCCTTCCTTTTCCTTGGCCTTCGATATGGCTAGGGAGACCACTCCGGTTTTTTTTTTTTTTTTTTT
>NC_022031.1:43008444-43017669 GCF_000317375.1 Microtus ochrogaster
ATATATATATATGGCATTTCACTGGAAATGCTGAAGGACAATGAAGGATCAGCAGGAAGGGAGAAAAGCAAGACATTCCAGTAAGAGTTGAATGAAGACTACATTAGAACCATCCCCAGATCAATGAGAACTCATCGCAACATGGGAGTCTAGCATCCCAAGTCGAAAAGTGTGCAGCAGCATTCCCCAACAACTTCCCTTTTCTTCACCATCCCCTTGGAAACAGATCTATACTTGAAAGGGTGGGGGCAGCCTGGGGTTGGACCACCTCACAGATCTGTTAATTAAGGGAACCAGAGCCGGATTTACCCAGTGGCTTTCTACCATTAAATTGAATTCTTTAAAAATGTGACATGAAGTGCAGTTAATGATGGGAATTCGGTGATTGAACTGTAACGATCTCTGGGTCCTTACACTGTGCAGATGTTCACAGATGTGGGGAAGGCTTCAGGCTATGGGGAAAATGTGGTATCTAAAGTAAATGGGCACGTGGCCTTGAGGACAGTGTGGAGAAAGAGTGCTAGGAGGTAGGGGCGTGTTCTGTGAAAGGCTCCGGTCAATACAGAGAATGGAGGTGCTGAAACCCCGCAAGTCTTCCTCTCCGAGTTTTGCATTTAGACCCAGCAGCCATGTCTCAGACTTGGCGTAGGTCCTCTTGGCATGTGTGTCATCACTCCCTTAAATGAAATGAGAAGGTGACAGGGTAAAACTGAAACTTGGGAAATAAGAAGACTGGAAAACAAAGAGTCAGAGGGAAACTAGAATCTTGAACCCAAAACAGGTCACTAAGCACAGTTTACCTGAACTTCGTCTAATGCATAGCCCAGACTTCATTCCCAAGTGAATTCAGAGCTCTGCTCTGGGTGGACTTGTGTAGGTCAGGTCCTTTCAGAGCGATTCATCCTATCCTAAGTGGTAAAAATGCAAACACCTGCACAGAGGTTTCCGTGGGGTTTTTGGTTGTTTGTTTTCTTAGAGCATCGTTTTACCTTTGGGGCATAAGATTTCGTCTGATTATTGCTCTGTGTCTTATTCCAAAATTCTACGTGGTTCAGAAAACTGTGATGTTATTTTTATCTCCAACATCAAGTTCTACGATGTGTCTTTGACAATGTGGTTCTTCTTGGTGTCAATAATAACAGTCATTTATGAAATACTGGGATGTATGCGACAGTCATATTTCTTTCTCTTGTTCTTACTCGGCTTAGGGTTTTCTTTCATGGATATGATAGTGATTTTTCTATCCAACTTTAAGAATTGGAAGTCGGAAATGGACAGTTTATTATATGTATCCTTTAAAGAGAGAGTGAGCCAAGTAGTGCAATCACGTGGATTTCCTTTTTAATTAAAAGATGACTCCCTATATATTTTAGAAAGAAAATATTATTTCCTATATATTTTCACAAGACAAACTCTTGCCTTTACTCGGTATGATTTCATCTCTGTTGAGTAACAAAATCAGTTATTGTGCTATCTGGCTTACAATAGTGATGCCATACATAGGGCAGCCCAGATAATTCTGATTTTATTTTAATAAGGTCAGCAATAATCAGGGGAGTAGAACAAGTAGAAAATTGTTCCCAGGGGGATATTAAAAGTGGAGATAATCTAATCCTCTGAGGTACGATATGTTGACCTGGTAATTTCAGATATGATTTTATCATTCAGAGCTGGGTGCCTCCTGAGACCCGCTTCAGAACAACCCAAGATGATTTCCACTGTCAGCCAGGAACACTAATAAAATTGTTTTTCCTGCAGGCTAGCGTGTTAGGAAATTAAATTTATCTAATTATACAAATTGCACTGTCGCTTTTCACGTTGTAATTAAAATACATCTTGTCAGGTCTTACCTCTTTCCAGAAACTATTAGTTGACTATCTCTCACATTATGTTTTCTCAGAGAACCGTGCAGAAAAATGCAAAATATGTTTGCCTGGCAAATAAAAACTGCCCAGTGGACAAGAGACGCCGCAATCGATGTCAGTACTGCCGATTCCAGAAGTGTCTCAGCGTCGGCATGGTTAAAGAAGGTAAGAACACACGCTTTCCATCCGGTTTGCTTATGCATAACCTCTAACAGCGAAAGCTGCTAATATTTACATCGAGGCAGCAGATTTACTACTGTCTCTTTCTTCCAAACATTTTCTTTTTAATGGTATCTATGTTTACCCAACACTGAGGACTGCTTATTCTAATTTCTCAAAAATCAATTTTTTTTTTAAAAAAATGCCATTGTTCTTTCTATTTGAGAAGGAGATTTTCAGAGCTAACTCATCAGTACATGTAAGTATGGAATAACTTTCTTCCCCTCGTTATTTCAGCTCAGTCACTGCTGAGCGTTATTCCAGACTTAACACTGCTGTGAAACGGTGGCTCTCATTCATCAGTGCCAAGCTCTAATGTGTTTGGATTCCTTTTCGTGATTTATGCCTGTTCCGAATGCGATCTTTAAACCTGGCTTTTTCTCTCTCTGTGTCTCATCAGTCGTGCGTACAGATAGTCTGAAAGGGAGGAGAGGCCGGCTGCCTTCCAAACCAAAGAGCCCACTGCAGCCGGAGCCCTCGCAGCCTTCCCCACCGTCTCCTCCCATCTGTATGATGAATGCCCTCGTCCGTGCTTTGTCAGATGCGACACCCAGAGATCTGGATTATTCCAGAGTAAGTTCTACGCATGCTCTTGAGTGATTATGCTGCTCCATTCATGACAATAGTAACAAGAGTTGATTGGAAGACTGCGCCTGGCACTGGGCTAGTCAGTAGCCTCCCCTTTTCCTTTTCTATAGATTTCATTTCATTTAGCAACTAGTTCATTCACTATACCAAATAACTTTTGCCTTATTGAAGCTCTAAATGCCTTAACGATGACCTTGACAGGGCTACCCCTGTCACACATATGGTTGCAGGGTTCCTGGTGGTGCCAACGAAAAGCTGAACAGGGGAACTACAGCTTGTAGTTCTTTGGAAATCGTGACTATTGTGTTTCTCATGTTGCGATCAAACCCTCTGGGTGAGCCCCAAGTTATCCTTAAGCGGTCTACCCAACTGCATCTTCATTGATTAGCTTGCTGCTTATTTGGGGGGATTAGATCATGGGATGAGCAAGTCCTGGCCTTGGCATCAGGAGGTCTGGCTAGAACGCTGTCTTTTCTGTCTCCTGCCTGTGTCACCTGGCTCCCGTGCTGGGCTTTCTTCTCCCTGCAGTGGGAATGATTACCGTATTTAACACCAGAAGAGGGTTTTGAGCATCAGACACACAAGGCTGACAGAACCATTTTGAAAAAAAAACATAAATGATTACCAGTGCTGTTATTTCAGTCAACCAAAACATATCAACATTTTAATTTAACGTAGGACATCATAAAAAAAATCTCACCAGTATGAAGCCTACAGGTTTCCTTAAATTTGAATAGCACTGAAAAGGGTCATAAAAGATTTTTGAGAAACATTCCAGCATGATAAGGTCATTTTTATAGGACTTTGGAAAGCAGAGTTCTAGTAAAATACAGTCAGTACAGGTGAGAGAGAAGACAATGGCCTTGGTTATTGAATAATTCTTCATGTTAGACACTGTATCACACTGTCTCATTGCTATGAGCTGGAAGGGGATTTACCTCCACTTGAAGACAAGCTTAGAAATATGAATGAAAAGAGACCCGTGTGGGGGTATCCCATTGGTCGATCTGATTGCCTTCCCCGTGGCTAATTCATCATTTGCAGCATCTGGGTGAATGCCTGGCAAAGAACAGCCTTTGCTGGGTGGACCCCTTTTAGGTTGCAGTGTTAACAGAACTGATGCTGTACATGCTGAGATCCTCTTGCCCTCCTCCCTACCCTCATTCTAGGCAGCAAAGCCCTCCCTACGCCTGATCACAAGACTCCCTATAAGTAGTATGGTATATCCTCAGCACCAAAGGTTGAGGACTCTTACTCTGATTTTAAGTAGCATCTCCTGATGAAAGTCAAGTCTCAAGCAGTATAATAGTATAACAGAATAATGCACTGACTTGGGGCTCAGGCTTTGAAAGCAGGCAAGGCTGGATGAAAATCCCAGGGCCAGCATTTACTAGCTAGGTGACCTTGAGACACTGATCTTTGATAGCCTCAGTTTCCTCGTCTTTGTTATTTGCTAATATTATCCGCTTCCCAGGATTGTTTGTGAAGATTAAGTATGATGACATTTGTCAAAACTTCAGCATGGTACCTTGTATATCGTTACTTTGACCAAACTTTATACTCTGGCCGTTTATCAAAGGTGCTAGTAAGTACAGGCACGCCACTGTCCAGTGCCATGCAGGAGCACCACTAAGATAAGTCTTTACCCCTGTGGTCCAATAAGGAAATCAATACAGAGAGGTGAAAAAGTTGACTGGCCTAAGGTCACAAAGCAAAACACATCTATCAGAGGCCAAGTTAGGAGTCACATTTCACACTCTCTGCATGCAGCAAGGGTGGGGATTACTAATTGGGCATGAAGACTCTTCCCTCCCCCCCCCCAAGCACCTCTGCCTCTCCCTCTGTAATTCTCTGCATCAAGGAGGCTTATAGACACTGCTTTAGCTAAGGTTGTGGCACACAATCCAGAAAAGTGATACACCACACACACACACACACACACACACACACACACACACACACACACCGCGAATGGTACTGTATCCACAAAGTATCTAATTATCAGTCTCCGTGGCCTGGTTTCTCATGCAGTGGCGGTATCTCCCCAGTCCTCCGAGTTGTCCCAGCTGGGACCTGTCTCTACATTGAAAAAAATCAATCCAGTGTGTTTGCTTGTCTCTGCACTGTTCAGTCTGTTAGTCTGGAGTCATCATCTTCATCCACAAACATTTATCCAATTTAATTGTTAGCTTTGCCCCAAATACAGATTGCCCATGTCAAAGTCTGGGTCGTGCTGATGCTACCTTTGAGGCCTAGCTCAATTTTGCAAAGCATATTTATTTTAATCGCATTGTTTTGGAAATCAGGTTGAACTTCATCGCTTGGGTTCTCCTGCGTTTAGATAGCTCTACAAAATTATCAAAAAAAAAAAATTGGACCAAAATCAACTAAATTAAAAGACTTTTTAAAAAATACAGTGAGCTTTCATCCAAAACTTGGAAGAAGACACAGGAGCATGCTGATCACATTTGCAGATGACAGAAAGCTGGGAGGGATCTGCTAATATGATGGATGTCAGTACCAACATTCGGAACGATCTCGACAGGTTGGAACAGGAAGGGCTGAAACCATCACGGAGAAAGTTAACAAAAATAAATGTGAAGCTCAACATTTAGATTTTGTTAAAGGGGAGAGCTTTGGCTTGTCAGTGGTTCATTCAGGAGTTTGTTCCACAGACACTTAGTATGATCCAACAAAGGGTGTGTGTGTGTGTGTGTGTGTGTGTGTGTGTGTGTGTGTGTGTGTGTGTGTGCTTGGAGGGGTGCTAAATTACCTGCTGTAGGAGAAGTATGGGACCAGAATTCAATTCCGTATGGTCTCATGGACTCCGTCCTTCCAGATCACACGTCGAGGATTGAGTTCAATCCAAGACCCGATTTAAGGGGAATGTAGATACCCTGTTTATGGAAACTTATAAGCGATGGTTGGAGAATTAAAAAAGGGAAGCTATATAGACAGAAAGGGAAGTTTGTAGAAATTAGGTCACTCTCACTCTCTTGTCCCTGTATCAAAAAGAAAAAGAATACTTCTGTTCCCCTTGGCAAATCTAGAGAAAGAAGATGGTGGCGGGGGTGGGAGAGCCTGTCTTCAAAGCTGCTCTCAAGACTAGTTCTCTGTCCACACCGAGTCAGAGTGAGATCAGCAAGCCACGGAGGATTCAAGGACAGCACAGGACAGGATTCTCCACAAAGGGTTCTGTGCATGACATTAAGTCCTTTCAAACTCTTACAGGCTTTATGATTCTGAGGTTTACTTTTTGGTTCCTTGCTGTAAGTACTTACATGCAGAAATATAGAAAAATGTGTATGTTTCATGTGTGTGTGCACATACATACATACATATATATATATAATATACATATTTATGTAACTTGACTTTGTATCTATAAAAATATTGGAATTGGTGCTGAGGCAATGTCTAAGTTGGTAAAGTGCATACCACCCCAGAATGAGTACCTGGTTCAAATCTCCAGAAGCATATACTTGAAATTCTAGAGCTGGTGAGGTGACAGTGTCTCAGGATCCCTGAGATTTACTGGCCATCCAGTCTAGCCAGTGGTGAGCTCCAATTCCATGTGGGAATCTTTCTCAAAATTAAAATGAATTAGGAAAAGGAGTTGGGGGTGAATATGATCAAAATGCATTCATTGTATGCATGTAGCGGTTTGAATAAGAATGGACCCCATAGGATCACATTATTTGAATGCTTAGTTTCCAGGGAGTGGCACTGTTTGAGAAGGATTAAGAGGTATGGACTTGTTGGAGTAGGTGTGACCTTGTTGGAGGAAGCACGTCACTGGGGGTGGACTTTGAGGCTTTAAAAGCCTCCACCAGACCCAGGCTCTTTCTCTCAGCCTGCAGATTAGGATATAGCTCTGAACCAGTGCTGCAGTACTATGTGTACCATGATGCTTCCTGCCATGACGATAATGGACTAGACCTTTGATATTATGTGCACACCCCCAATTAAGTGATTTCTTTTTGTAAGTTGCCTTGGCTATGGGTTCTCTACAACTATAGAAAGTGACTAAGACAATGCATATACGAGATTTTCAAAGACAATATATTTCAAATAATTAGAAAAATTTTAAGCGTGGAGAATTGTCAAAGAACTCACTGGACATTGACCTCTGGTCTCCACACACACAAGTGTGCACATATATGCTTATAGCCTTATATACAGATACACGGACACACTTAGAACACAGAATTAATGAAACAGACAGGATGACTTAATGGGTAAAGGCTTTTGCTGTCAGCCCCAGGAGCCTGAGTTCAGTCCCCAGAAACTCCATGGTTAATAAATGGAGACAACCAAACCCCACACCATGGCACCGGAGTGCCCACACACATACACAGAAACAAATAAACAAGGAAAAGAAAAGAACTTTCCCAAATGAATGAAACAAAATGCCTACTTTGAGCTAGACACCAGCATAAAAATATTTTCACATAAGCCCTCAACTCTGCCACCAAAATTATAACGCCAGTATTTTATTTAAAGATTGTCATTGCCTGAAACTAAGCTTGTATGATTGATATCTTCCCTTAAAATTTTTTAATTATGAGAGACCACGGCACTGAATGACCTTGAGATCATCTAAGACAACCTCCCCTCCCCCGCCATGTTTTCAGAGGACTAAATGAAGTCTCGGCAGGTCGAATTCTCTAGCCTAAGACTTGGACTGAGATGAGACAGTCACACAAGGGGATGCTTCTGTGTCATCATATTGTCTCTGCTAACGACAATTTACTAGTTTTTAAGTAAAAATTTAATTTGATTTTTTAGAAAACTATGATAATACTAATATGTATTTTATATTATATCTTCATGTTTTATGGTAGTTTTGTATAATATTATTTGATTTTTTTTTTACATATATGAGTGCTTTGCCTGAGTGTATGTCTGTGTACCATGTGGGTGTCCGGTGCCCATAGAGGTCAGAAAAGAGCATCTGCTTCCCTGAAACTGAAGTTAGATGGTTGTAAGACCCTATGTGGGAGCTGGGAGTTGAACCCAGGTCCTCTGAAAGAGCAGCAAGTGCTCTAAACCTCTGAGCTATTTCTCCAGCCTTATATCTTTTTTTAAATCAATTCATTTAGAATTAAATTCAAAGAAACTCATTGTTTTCTGTACCTTGGCAACCACCCAATCCCCCTCTCAGCTACTGATATTAATATTTTAGCATGTATTCAGAGCTTATTGTATGTTAGACAAGGAGTTGTCCTGTCAAGTTTGAGCCTGACAGTCGATTTGGCCAGTACAGTCTGCTAACAGTGCTAGCTGCTCTCCCCGGCGATTAGGTCAGCAGAGAGAGAGGGAAGTGTCTGCCAGCCAGTGCCTTTTAATCTCCATGTAGCAGGGTATGTGCCTGAAAGGTAGAAACCCAGTGAACCCTTTTCTCCCCAAATGTGGAAAAAGGAAGGGTTTTGTTCCAAGTCACAGAGGGAGCGAATGTTTGAAGAGGCCAGGACGAGCGCTCCTGAGCTCTGTGACGCATTCCTGGCTCCGGAACCTTCTCTTCTCCTGTGGGCCAAACTTCTCTCCCTCAAAAATGAGCTCAGATCACTGTACATCAGCGCAGTCAAAACATGTCACATTTGATTTGTTTCCACCCGCGATGCTGCTATTCCCTGCCCCACAGTTGCTTTTAATTTAGCAATACAAGTATATATAGATACCGGGCTTGGCTTCAGCGCCTGCATGATTACTAATGAGGAAATATACTTAATGTCCTCATTAGTTGGTCATTCCAAGTATTTTTCAGCACGCCAGGATGTTTTCTGGTAATCGGTGCCACTTAGTGCAGTAACAGCCTGCAACTACGAGAACTATTGCTCACAGCAAACCAGACACCAGCAAATGTCACTTAAATGCTAATGAGGTAGCCTTAAGACCCAACACGGCCAGCACATGATAGGCTTACAGAGACCACAGCGTGAAGACTGTCAACACTGGTTTCAGGAAGCTTTGGGGAGGACGTTTCCCAGTTAATTCGCTGGATGGCATCAACCAGTTCCTACGGTGAAGGCCTCCAGTTTAAATGGTGAAGAGATCAGACTCGCTGCACTTCTGTGGGCCCTTCTGGTTCTCTTCTTCCCAACCCTCCCACCGTTACAGCGGCTACATAGAGTTCCACTCTGAGTATGGACTACAGTTTCCTGGAGTGTGGTACCCAGACTGCCTCAACCACAAAGGACGGCAGTGTTTGCTTTAGCAAGCAGGTTCCTCCAGGTTGCACCCAGACCTACTGACTTGAAAGTAGAAGGCCAATATAATCTTTATTTTAACAATAGCCTCTGATGATTCTTTGGCATTGTAAGGTTTGAGAGCCACCAATGACAATTCAACTTTACTTTGAAAGCCCCAGCTTTTCTTAGGGATGAGAAAGGATGAGCTATAAAATTTCCAGGAAGCCGGGCGGTGGTGGCGCACGCCTTTAATCCCAGCATTTGGGAGGCAGAGGCAGGCGGATCTCTGTGAGTTCGAAACCAGCCTGGTCTACAGAGCTAGTTCCAGGACAGGCTCCAAAGCCACAGAGAAACCCTGTCTC
>NC_022031.1:43017769-43042127 GCF_000317375.1 Microtus ochrogaster
AAAAAAAATTTCCAGGAAGCCCTAAATTCACTTAACAAATACATAGGGCAGGGGCCCGTGGATGGTGGATCTGACAAAGCTCTGCCATCAGGGAACTTATCTGCCAGGGAAAGAGAAAGAAGGTACTGGAAATATCACCCGCAGTGGTTTTGGCTGTTTGTTTTTTGTTTTAGTTTTTCTAGTAGAGGGACACTGACAGACCAAAAAAAGGAGGAAGTTGGGAAAAATATATTCGCCACCTATCTTTTTCAGTACCGATTTTTAAAACGTCACTTTGCTTATCAGCACATGTATGTGTATGTGTGGTGTGTAGACACGTTCCAGTGTATGTGGGTACGTGTGTGGGGTGACCATGCACACGGCTTGTGGAGTCCAAAGGCTGGTGTCTGGTGTCCTCTGTCACTCCCCACCATATGTTTTGAGGCAGGGTCTCTCATGAACTTGGAGCTGGCTAATCTAGCTAGCCAGGTTGCTTCTGGGATCTCTTGTCTCCTTCACCTTTAGCAGGTTAGGATTATAGGTGGGTCTTCATGCCCACCTGACTTTTATCAAAGTTCTTCATGATTGTGTGGCAAGTATTTTATACACCCCACCATCTCTCCAGCCCTAAAATGGCAAACAAAGAACCCATGACTGTGTTTACATAGTTTAACTTAGATAAGGATCACATCTATCATCTATAGAGATATAAAGGCTGAGAGAAAAGTAACATACTAAGGGGGGTGGGGTGGGGAGGGAAGCCATTTCCTTCAGATACTTCACATATTTATCAAGAGCCGAGAGTGTGATGCATATTCAGCTCCGTTCTGCTCCTAAAGCATCACGTGGCTAATTTTCAGAGTGCTTTTCTCCAGTTGAATAACTTAGAGGCCTGGGCCACTGCTGAAACCTGACCCCCACGGTTGCTGCCGAATGCAGTGTGCAGTCTGTGGGGGTTAAAGCCCGTGTCCATCTGCTGCTGTGTGCACCAAACAATTCTCCTTCTAGGGCCTTTGTAGACGTCTGCATCCTGCCATGCTCCCGGTGGAGAGGCGGCTACACCTCTAACTAGAACACAAAGCCAGATTCTGGTGGACCAAGTGTCCTGATAGGCTGACATTAAACATTAGCAGAAACAGAGACAAAAGTTCGTTAAAAGTTAAAAGTTCGTAAATTTCTTTCTGTATTCAGTCTATGCTTCTGTGCAACAATCAATGAGCAAATAGTTTTTAGAGTTTTCTTTGGCGATCTTAAACCACTGTCAGCAGGCACAGATGGGGTCCAGCTCTTCCACAGCCAGGTTTAAATGGCTAAGCCAGGCAGAGTATCTGGAATCTTTGGCCTGTTTCTTTAAATTATATGTTCAGAGGGACACACGTGACCCTTCTCTTCCCATATCATTGGGTGCTGACCCACCTGTTACAGGTAATTTAGGTTGCACCTAGTTTTGGTTCCAGAATTTTGGGTCTTGGACAAGAATAACTAACTGCAGGTGAATCCCAGAAGGTTTGCAGTTAGGGAAGCTGGGCCTGTTGGGCTTTGGTTTTGTGGGGTTTTTTTTTGTTGGTTTTTTTGTTGTTGTTGTTTGTTTTTTCTTTGCTGAGCTCTATGAAAGCAAAGTTCATGCCCCAAGCAGGCAGGGACTGCTCTTACCATGCAGGAGGCATGAACCGTGAGCCCAGCAGGGCTCTGCCTGCAGAGAACCCTGGTGAAAACTGCATGCTCTAGTGAGTTCTGAGCAAACACTGGAAGCAGAGCTGTGGTTGATCCATGAGCCCTGGTTTAGGGGAAGCTAACGTAGGGAGTGGTAAGCTGGGGCCCCTATTCTCAGTGAGGACTTTGCAAGCCCTTTAGATTTCTCTTCCTCCAATCAAGCCACTATTTAAAAACACAATCATGCAGGACTAGTGTCCTATTCTAGGCCAAAGCATCATACCTAGTGTGGCTTAGCAATATTTAGAAACTTTGAACACACGAGGCAGGAGAAACAGCAATTAGCTAATCCGCTGGGCACCCAGAGGCTACAGCAGGCGTGGGGCAGCTGCTATGCGATTTGTCTAGAAATACAAGTTGATCTCTTCTCTCCGCTCTCCTCCAGTAAAGAGAGCACGTGTTAAGTAAATAAATAAATAAAAATTGTGGACTCACCCAGGGTCTCATGGCCTTTTCAGAGGTCTTTCAGAAGGGAGCTGCCTCTGTCCCCTGGACTTGTTCCCCTGTTTCATGAGTATCTGGGACCTCATAAAATCCCAGGCAAACTGTGGGATTGTAGGGAAAAAAGGGGACACAGGGCTCTGAACTAGACCGGATGCTACAAGATCTTAGATGGTTACGGTGAAAATTAGAAAACTTCGGCTTTTAATACAGCACAGCCCACACTCAATAAATGGAAGGTGAGGGACGGCGACACTGTCGGAACTCCTTATCAGTAACGTCACTGAGGTCTGCTGTTTAACTCACTCCACCTCGCAGACCCTCCCCATAGCAAGGCCATCACAACCGAGCTCTAAAGATGTTATTATCCCTACTCCACGGAGAAGAAAACTGGGCCTCAATACCATATTTCACAAATTAGGGGCCCAAATAAAACCAGGGTTAAGGTTCGTGGGCTCAACATCCAGCGTCTGTACTTTTATACCTTACTGTTTCTGGGGGAAGCTTACTTGTAGAGTCTCACCTCTCCACTCGGGGCAGGTTTTACAGGTGTGCCTTGTTGTTCACTGACTGCTTCTCATCAACTGCTTCTCCTCCAATCAGGTCTGGGCTTTGTGGCAAACTTAGGTACCCACCTTGACTATTCTTGTGCTACAAATAAAGTCAGTGGGGATGTAGTCCAGTAGTAGAGCGCTTACCTGTGCATGTACAGGTAACGTGTGACATGTACATGGCTGTGAGTTTGAGTCTTTGCATTAACCCTTTCCAGAACGTTTCAGGGGTGCTGAGGATTAAATGCCAGAGCCTTAGTCATCCTGTGTAAGTAGGAAACTACATCCTCAGCTACCATCAGACGTCTTAACTAACAGGCAACCTGTAGGCCCAGCACGCAGGTGGTAGAGGCAAGAGGATTGCTGCATGTTTGAGGCCAGCCTAGTCCATGTAGTGAGCTTCAGGCCAGCCGTGACCCCATAGTAAGATCCTGTCTCAAAACATAAAAACCAAAGTCAAGAGGCATAGGACTTTAAATCCCAGGCCCATAAACCCCAACTTACCGTTGTCACTTATGAAACCTGGGAAGGTTTCAGAGCTTCCCCAGGCCTCAGTTTCCTTACTTATAAAATAAGGACCCAAAGCCCTGTCTGGTGAAGATCAAGGGGGCAGGGCTGCAAGGTTGTTCTGCACTGTGAACAGTAGGGAAGTGACACACCTGTTCACACTGCATCTGTCACACCTCTGAGCTGTTGCTTTCCCTCCATCTTCATTGTGCCGCCTAGATCATCCTGCCTGATGCAGAAAAGGTTCTGCCTCCATCGAGTCAGGCAAACGCCTTTACCAGAGTAGCCCAAAGCTTTGGAGAGCCCTCCTCTCCCTCCTTCCCCTCCTCCCCCTCCTCCCCCTCCTTCCCCTCCTCCTCCCTCTCCTCCTTTTATGTTGTCTTTGCCTCTTCTTCTCTGCCTTCTGCCCCCATGTTCCTTGGCCCACGCTATCTAAGTATGTCTTTCTGTGATGATGAACACAGACCCCACCCCCCTTGACTTTTAAGTACCTGAAATATGGCTAGTGTGATAAGAAACTGAAGTCTTGATTTGATCTAATTTTGATTAATACAAGCAGCCACAATCCCCAAGTCTGGTGGCATATAGCTGTCTGGGCTCTGCCACGCAGGAACCCCGCCACCACCCACCACATACACTTCCAGATTTATCTCATAGAAATCCATCAACAGCAAGCAAAAATCAATCATCTTTTCTCTTGCTGGTTAATTGTGTGTGTGTTTTTTTTCTCCACACTTCCGTGTACATTAGAATCGTCGGCTCTGATAAGAAGCAGCCTGTCGGACCCGCCCCCAGAGTTTCTGATGAAGCAGGCCTGGGGTTGCCATTTTTAGCGCATTACCAGGTGCTGTTGATGCTACTAGTTTAGTGACGAAATCTCTGGATCCTTATTGGGGCCATCTTTTAGGGAGACCGCAATGTTACAGCAGAACCCATAGAGCCAGAAGTCCTACTCAGACCCAAGACCTTAGGGCAATGGTTTCCGTGTGGACAGTGGTTTTTCCCGTGGGATGCTCTGTGGTTTCATCTGTGGAGCTTTTAAAGTTCCCAGTGGGCAGACCTCACTCCAGACCACTTAAATCCGTCTCTCTGGGGGGCAGAACTGAGAACGCGAGTGCGTCCTAAAGCTCCCCAGATGATGTCAAGTCCCTGCACTGGTGGGAATTGAAGGGACTTCTGTTAGCTGGATAATAAAAATAAAGTCATTTTATTTTATGTCCCAGGGTCACTGGGGGATCAGACGAGGCTGTGGATGTTAATGGGTTTTATAAAGGGGGGTAGGATTCAGGCACTGACATCTAGACAGAGTCATTCTCAAAAGATGGCGCCATCCCCAAGCAGTCAGGGTAATGCTCTCTGTGTGTTGCCTTCCAGTACTGTCCCACTGACCAGGCCACTGCAGGCACAGATGCCGAGCACGTGCAGCAGTTCTACAACCTCCTGACGGCCTCCATCGACGTGTCCAGGAGCTGGGCAGAAAAGATCCCGGGATTCACTGATCTCCCCAAAGAAGATCAGACGTTACTTATAGAATCAGCCTTTTTGGAGCTGTTTGTTCTTAGACTTTCCATCAGGTATGTTCTATTGTTTTATCTTTCCTCGGCCCTCTCGTTTGTAACAGCGGGGAGTTTGTTGACCAGGCGGAGATGAAATGTATTCAGACGTTAAAGCACTGATCAGTGGGGGATAGAAAGAACCACGGAATGGCATAGGACTCCGGGTACCAGTCTGAGGTCTAGGGGAGTAGACACAGCCACGGGCTTTGAGCCGAGTATTGCCTCACTAGGAATCCAGATCTTTTCTATGCAAAATAGAGGATGGCTTTTGTGGTCACTCAAGTTTGTGGCTCTAGGACTGTTTTCGGGGTGCAGACGCTATTTGTGGAAACTCTGGGTTTGCTTTCTGAGTTTCTGTTTCACAAGTGACTGTTGCAACATTCCTGAAGGGCTTTAGTTCCACAGCTGAGTTCTTGGGTCAAAAGATTTGGTTCACTCTCTATGTTCAGTGGAAGCAAACATGAGGAATACATGAATTCTATCTATCGTCTACCTACCTACCTATCTACATACTTATCTACCTACCTACCTACCTACCTACCTACCTACCTACCTACCTATCTACATACTTATCTACCTACCTGCCTACCTACCTACCTACATACTTATCTACCTACCTGCCTACCTACTTCTCTACCTACCTTATCTATCTATCTATCTATCATCTTTTATTTATTTGTCTATTTATAGATAAATAGGTCCACTAGGTAGCTTAGCCTGACCTTAGATCTTGAGCTTGGAATCTTCCCTACTCCAACCTCCAGGGTGCTGGGACGCAGGTATGCACTGCCATGCCCAATAGGAAGTGAGTTTTCAAATAGCTTGAACTTCAGACCTAAGCTTCTCTCCACACATGTCCTTCTTAAATATATATTAAAATTATTAATTAAATATATATAATATTCTGTCCATCTGCCCTCTATAGGGAGGATCCCAGGGAGAGATGGGGCGGAGTTTGTGGCTAGAGTTTAGCTTAACTTGCAGCCTGTGCAGTGCACGTGAGAGCTGATAGAGACCTGCCTGTCATCTTAGGCACATAGCAAAGGATTACACAGAAGATAAGCCCCACACAGGTGGACGCCACTCTTCACCAAGCTCTCTGCATAGCCTGTCTCCAGGAACTGCACATCCTTGGTGCTCAGTAACTACCCGCTGAGTGAGGGAATGAATCGAGCTATTCTTCCAGAAGCACAGTTAGGAAGACACTGGCTTGTGAGTGCAGTCAACCTAGAGAGAGAGAGAGATGGAGCAAGACTTTTTAAAGTTAAGGGAAAGCTGAGATTAAAGTCAGGATCCCACAGAATTGAGAATGAGTTATACCTAATACTCTCTGAATCCTCTTATGTGCTAGGCTCCTTGCATGGGCTTTCAAAACAAAACAAAAAAAAACCCTTCATTTTTTTATTTAATTCCCTGCGCAACCTTAGAAAATTATGATTAAATTCCTGTTTCATAGATAAGAGAAAGGAAGTCCAAAGAGATGAAAGGAGGGCTCAAGGTTACTCTGCTAAGACATCACGGCCAAGAAGAGGTTCCAGGGCACCTTTTGTAAGAGAGAAAGGGAATGGTTACAGACACAGTATAAACTATTGGCATATTTAGAAACAGCCCTCTCCAGCCCCCTTATTTAAGTTCAAGGAGGTAAAATGTTCCGCCACCCTTGACTCTGTGATTGGCACTTGGAGAAACTTGTTGCTTTGAATTTACATAGTGGAATTGTCATGTCTAGCCTTGGGCCTTATCAGCTTCTGGCATTGAAGAAAATAAGGGAGAAGCCTTGACTCCGGAGCCCCAAAGGGAAGTCTACTGTTCACTGCAAAGAGGGGCCATTGTCTGACTTTCCTTGAGGAAACCTCATAACAAAGATCTATTCACTCCAGAGAGGGGATCAATAGGTCAAAGAAATGCTTTCATCCAAGGGCGGGACGGTGAACCTTTTCTGGGCTAACAGGAGCATGCGTATATGAAGATTTGATTATGGGAACATGGGTGCACCCCCAGACCTGTCACCAAAATATCACACCTCGCATGGATAATGACCTCGCAAATGTTGCCTAGAAGGGGGCACCCCCCTTCAGTCAGTTTTCTGAAATATTTACTTCCTATAAACTTCAACACCTCCCTTGGCTGCATATAACAGGGTGGGACAGTATTAAGCACTTCTGATTGTATAAGGGCAGGAGGAAGCCAGTGACTCTAATCTCAGGTGAGGCTCTCATGAGCCTCTCCTCACTCCTGTGAGGGAGCCCTACTGGGCCTGTGAGGGACTCCTGTGACCCCCACAACCATAAAATTACTTTCATTGTTACTTCACAACTATAATGAATCGTAATGTAAATGTCCGATGCGCAGATGGTCTCAGGTGACCTCTGTGAAGGAGCCACTCGACCCTGCCAAAGGGGTTGCAGCCTACAGGTTGGGAAGCATTGCCCTTGATAGTCTCTGAGGGCTTCTCCGCATTCTACCTCAGACAAGCCAGCCGCTGATTCTAGCACTAGACAGCAGAGGTGTCAGCCCTTGTTCCCTAAGGACATTATCAGGGACAGACGGTCAGGTCGTCCATTCCCAGGAGCACGCCTTTGCTCGTGACGATGCCGCACACAGTTTCCCATGCGGCCCCTTGCTGATGATGCTGGTCCTTGGGTATTAGGATGTTGCTGTGTTAGCCAGACTGAGCAGACCTATTTACTGTGTCTCTCTCTCTCTTCTGCCCACCCCCAGGTCCAACCCTGCTGAAGATAAGTTTGTGTTCTGCAATGGACTTGTCCTGCATCGACTTCAGTGCCTTCGTGGATTTGGGGAGTGGCTCGACTCCATTAAAGACTTTTCTTTAAATTTGCAGAGCCTGAACCTTGATATCCAAGCCTTAGCCTGCCTGTCAGCACTGAGCATGATCACAGGTAAGGACCAGCGCCCAAAAGTCAGGGACCGGTGTCGCCTTTTCTCTTGCCTGTGTTCAGGTGGCTTCTGGGCTTCTTTACAGCTAACTAGGAAAATGGCTGCCACTATGCTGAAGTCCACCAGGTCTGACTTGGTTAAATAAAGAAAGCACACACCCATAACTTACTCATCCGAGTTTGTAGGAGAGAGGATTGGTACGATTGAGCTATCATTAAAACCCAATTGATCTGGAGCTCTGTTGGCAGTTGACCTAGCTACTTCAAGGCTGTTTTTACACAAGTTTTCCAGAAAGATAATCTTAATCACCCTGCCATTCCTATGGACCCCTTCCCAGTTCTTGCCTCGAGACCTAAAGTAAACCAAAGAATTGCAGGCATATGGAAGACAGCTTCACTTACTAATCCTGACTCGGAGGGAATTGAGAGAGAGAAAAAAAAAAAGTTATTTGTCAAAAATGAAAGCAACTCAACTCCACGGTTTTTTAAAACGTTCAAAAGCAGAAGAATAAAATTCATACCGTTTCTGGGGCTGAGGAGCAAGCTCAGGTGGGAGAGGACTTGCCTTGCAAGCACCAAGACCTGCGTTCAATCCCCAGAACCCATATAAAAAAAAGGCAGATGTGGCGGCATGTACTTGCGATCTCGGCACTGAGAGAAGAGACAGGAGGATCACTGAGGGCTCACTGGCCAGCCAGGTTCACCTCATTGGTAAACTCCAGGCCAAGGAGAAACTCTATCTCAAGGAGCGTAGGTAGTACACCTAAAGAAGATACCCAAGGATGTCCTCTGGCCTACATGCACACACGCATGCACGCATGCACACACACACACACACACACACACACACACACACACACACACACACACCATGAAAATACATGCACATAAAAAAATGTTCGGTTTCTATGTCACCGTACTCCTTCTACGTGCCCATCACCACTCTGGAGATGCTGGTCTGCCCCCCCCCCCCATTTATCACTCATCCTTGAACTTTCTTATTAGTTTGCATCTGGATCCATTATACTGGGGCCTGGGGAGATAGTGGCAGTATATGAAGCTCCCCCCCCAATATTTTGGGTCAGACCCAAGACCAGCCAGGCTGATGGTCTGAGGGTCCAGTTCAGACTGGATATGCTCTTGGCTAGAGGAAACATTTCCCAGGTAGGTAGGGAGTACTGACTGTGATCTCAGCACAGCTGGCCTCTCCTTTCTGATGCAGCCTTGCTTTGCTTAGTCCAGTGGTTCTCAACCTGCACGTAAGGACCCCTTTCAGTGCGAGGAGTCAAATGATCCTTTCACAGGGGTTGCCTAAGACTGTCTGCATATCAGATATTTACATTACAATTCATAACCTTTGCAAAATTGCAGTTATGAAGTAACAATAAAAACAATATTATGATTAGGGGTCACCACAACTTGAGGAACTGTATTAAGGGGTCACAGCATTAAGCCAGTGGTTCCCAGCCTTCCTAATGCAGTTTGTCTGCATCTGCTTAGGTCACCTGTGAGCCAAAGTTAGATGTATGTGTGCGCCTCTAGAGGCCAGGCTGGTCCCGTGCCTGACTTCTTCCTCCTGGTCTTTGGTCCAGGGTAAGAAGCTCAGCTCTTAATAGGGCCATCACAGTCTTCCAAGACCTTGAAACAAAAGCAAAGACAGCTTCAGAGGTTATGGATTCCACTGACCACGCTTTACAGTATCATAGCAGAGCACCTAAAATAATCAGTGTTCAAGACCCAAGCCCTTGGCCAGGCGGTGGTGGCACACGCCTTTAATCCTAGCACTCGGGAGGCAGAGGCAGGTGGATCTCTGTGAGTTCGAGACCAGCCTGGTCTACAAGAGCTAGTTCCAGGGCAGGCTCCAAAACCACAGAGAAACCCTGTCTCGAAAAACCAAAAAAAAAAAAAAAAAACCAAGACCCAAGCCCTTGACTCCAAAGACTAAGGAGACTGGCCCCAATATCACCTAGCTCTTCATGTCCATTTCAGGCCCATTGGGCGTTGCTGGGACAGTTAGACTCCCAGAACTGGAACATATAGAACTGAACATTTACAAAAGACAGAAATTTTTGAGACTGCTTTAGCTTTCCACAACTAACACCAGCTCACTGCCATGTCACTATGGAAATGGGAGCTGAATATATGTTCTCTGGTCTAGGGGCTGTCTCATGTGTCACTGGGTTCTCAGACATGATGGCACACATCCCTGGAGGAGACAGGATGTGTAGGATGCAGAGGGTTGAGTGGGGACCAAGTGTCAAGAGACGGCAAATGAGGGAGCAGAGAGTGTTTCCAGGCTACTGTGGAGGGAATAATTATGGACATGATACAGTTTTCCTGAATCTATTGTGAATACGGCTGTCCTCGAGCAATTTGGCAGGAAAAGCGTGGGCTTCCAGTCCTAGAAACTCTTTTATTAATCCAGTCCTAGCAACTCTTTTATTAATCTGGAGTCTGGCATTTCGTCAGCAAGGGCTGTTGAGTAACGCATTTCTCTTCTCTGCACTTTTATTTCTCCATTCACACAATAGGGATGGTAACATCCATTCCATAGGGTGGCAGTGTAGGTTACAAAAATCTAGGCTGCTGATGTAGCCAAACTGGGTTCGTGGCAGACATTAGATCTACTTATGTTCCTCCTTGGAGTGGTGATGATAGAGGTTCGCTCCAGTTGGGCTCATACGGGCCCTTCCCTTTGGAAACCTTGGCCAGTGCGAAATGAAACTCATTGTTGTGAAGAAAGTTGGAAGCTTTATAAGGCAGTTAAGAGTTGGGCATGATGACTCACAGCTATAACTCCTGCACTCGGGAGACTAAGACGAGAGGCTCATGAGTTCAAGTCTAGTTTGTCCGACATGGTGAGTTCCAGGCCAGTCTGTCTCAAACAGAGCAGGGCAGTGTAGTGTGTTTGGTGACTATTTTCTTAGACACTGAGAGACTCAAAGGGGGCAGTGATCGCCAAGCAATTATGTTAGACTGACAATGGGCTGAGAGTTTGTCTGTAGGTCTTTCCCACAGGGTAACTGCAGTTCCTGCCTTTCTTCCCGCCAGCGTATAGAGAGCAAACCGTGAGAGATGCTGCAGATATTACACAAGCAGAATTTGCCCTCAAATCTCACAGAACTCTTAGGATTTGGCATCTGGGGAGGGTTTGGGTTGCATGGAAGTATTGGACAACAGGGGAAGAAAAATGCCTAGAAAGCAATGCCCACTGCTGCATATCCAGGATCATTTGAGTGTGCATTCCCAAGAGCTTGGGCATCTCAGGAAGCCTCATAATCAGAAAGAGTGGTGGTGGCGCATCAGATGAACTCTAGGAATGAGAATATTCATCCAAAGAACTGTCTGTTCTGAAACCAGAGAGGAACTAGGGAAAGGGAAAAGATTTTAGACCATTAGCCAGCGTGGCTTCCAGAAGACGGCTTCAGGAATTGGATAGTTTATCCAAACATGGATATCTCCCTCTGATTTATTTTTCTTCTTCCTCCCCTTCTCTCTAATCCCCTTCATCAAATCCTGAGTGGTGAGACGGAAACAATTTCTTTCTGATCATTCTCCTTTCCTACAGTAACAGGGTGTCCCCCACAGTTGTGGTTTTCTGGGTCCCCAGTTCACCTACCCTAACCATTGTCTCTTGCCAATGTCAAATTCCTAGAGCAATGGGAAGGCTTTGGTTCTTTGCCACTAATGGGGTGCAGTGTGTTGCTATCTGCCTACAGTCCTCCATCAGAAAGTAAGTGTGGAATTATTTGATAAATATCTAGGTATTGGGGCCTCTCCATACCAGACTGTCAGTGTGTGGGAAAGAGAAGATGAACTGGGCGTGCATCCTGTTCTCAGGACATTTGTAATCTACCAAGATAGAAGCTAAGGAGCTCTATGCATGGTTATTAGTGTTTAGGTTCTTTTGTTTTGGTTTGACTTGTTTTGGTTTGGTTATTTGAGACAGTGTCTCACTATGTCCTCCTGGCTGTTCTGGAACTCATTATGTAGACCAGGCTGGCCTCACAGAGAAATCTGGCAATCTCACAGAGATCCGCCTGCCTCCACCTCCTGAGTGCTGGGATTAAAGGTGTGTGGTATCATGCCCGGCAGTGAGTAGGTTCTTAAAGGGACAAAGTCAGTGCAGAGGACATCTGGGTAATTGCTGCCTTTGGGGGATTTAAGAACACTAGAGGTTCTGGTCATGAATGACTTCCCAAAGCAGTAGCATCTAGACATAAAGAGTATTCCAAATCATGGGAACCAGAGGTCCAGGGCGTGACCGTGAATCACCCCAGTACAGTTGTGGGGAAATCGTGGATGACCAGATTCTTTTCTTCCTGCATTTAATCACATACACGACTGAGCAGAAAGATGAGAACATTTCACAGAGCCCAGGCTATGGTTCCAAATAGCCATATGTTCTGGAGCAAGCACCCAGGCAAAGGTAGAATCCCCTCTGGGACACAGTTTCACTGCCTCTGAAGGCAACAGCTTGAGTGCATTCTCTGAGCTCTGGGAAAGTGTGAAGGATTGTGAGGGAAACTCATTCCTTGAGATATTTACTTTGTGGCCTCAGACTATGAATTAACCTTGGACTGTAGGCTTTTATTTCCCATCTCGTGATTGATAAGGAAATGTGCTCGAACTGGTTCTTTAGAGTTAGGCTGTGGAGGAAATTTTGATACCCAAATGGATTTTTTTTTAAATTCCCCAAGGCATTCCTTTCCAGACTCAAGTTTTCTGACAGGTAATACAATGATTCCTTTCTCTTTTGTTTTTCCTGGTCTCTTTAGAACATGGCCTCTAAGACAGAGGAGGAAGAAAGGCAGATCTAAGGGACATGGTGGGATCAATAGTTGGCCGATCCCTCCACCTGCCTTTCCAGAGCTCATTTGCTTACTTTGAATACCTGGCCATTCTGAATTTTCATCAGATATGGCTGTGAAGCCACGTGGCAAAGGCAAAAACGGGTGAAATTTGGCAGAATAATATAGTTTGGAAAAGAAAGGGGTCAGTTTCAGGATCTGGAGATTGGAGAGCAACGTTCAAGTCTTTATCTGGCCACTTCTTAGCTGCATGGTTTTGGGCAATCCCTCATCTTTTCTGAAAACCAGTGTTTTCTTTACTAACAGAGGTAAGGCCTTAGACCATTTAGGTTGCTATAATGAAAAAAACCATACGAGTAATTTATAGACAATAGAAATTCCTATCTAGCACTTCTGGACACCCCTTCCAAGCACCCCCTCCCAATACTGTCACATTGAGTGTGAGACTTCAGCACATGAATAGGAGCACAGTAATACCACACAGACAATAACATGTATTTGTATGTTTCTTATAAAGAATAAACTAGTGTGTAGCTCTACAGAGGAGGAAAAAAATCATCCAACCCTTTACTATTATTATTATCCTAAATCTTGTTTTCTAGGCAGAGCTAACTGTTCTCAGATCTATGAATGGATTTAGCTTCCATACAATTGCATATATATGATACACTTGTTTATGCCTTCTTAGGGGCTTCACAAAAGCAGGGCGGTGATGCCAATATCGTGGCTTAATTTCCTTCAGTCTTTGACTATGCAATGGTACATGCATGCTTTCCCTCAGACAGAGCAGTGGTTGGAGAAACTGTAAGGGAGTTCTGTTTTCATGCCACTCCATGTGCTGATTGTGACCATTTGTCAGTGTCCCAGTTTTCTGTGGTGGCACGTGTTTCATCATTCAGCTCACATCAATGGGATTATATTTACTGAGCCTGGGGAGATAGCCCAGAGGGAAAGGGCTCAGTGCAAGCATGAGGACCTGAGTTCAGTCACCAGCACCCATGCAACTCCAGCAATGGAAAGAAGGAGGGAGAGAGAGAGAGAGAGAGAGAGAGAGAGAGAGAGAGAGAGAGAGAGTTTAAGGTGCATGGCATGCTTCTGTTCCCACCAGGTGCCTTGTGTGGGCCTGGAACAGGACCCAAGGTTCTGCCTTTCTCACGGGCTCCTAGCTAATGTTGATGCTGCTGGGGTGTGAGCCATTCTTTGAGGAACGATAGAACCTATTGGTA
The DNA here is from genome assembly GCF_000317375.1 of Microtus ochrogaster. Classification (NCBI taxonomy): domain Eukaryota; kingdom Metazoa; phylum Chordata; class Mammalia; order Rodentia; family Cricetidae; genus Microtus; species Microtus ochrogaster. Next base: position 43,031,451 of record NC_022031.1, read on the forward strand.
ATAGGGATCCTTTGATATTAATAATAGCTCTTTTTTTTTTTTTTTAGCCAGTACATGGTGCTGTGCCAAGAACTTTACATGCATGGTCCTAATGTTGTTTGATGAATTTAGAAGCACCTGGGATGGAGCACAACAAGGAAGCCAGTCAAAAGCAATTAAAGCAACATAGGCAGCAGATAGCAGAGATCTTCTCCAGAGGAAGTTGGAGTTGAGAGACGAACACAGATGCAAGGAACACCACACAGAGAGGCTCTAAAGTTACTGGGATAGGTTAAATTAATAGGCCCCACCCCCAAGAAGGGGTCCCTAGGAGAGTTTGGGGAAAGATTTCCATGTAGATCAACTCAGAGCCATGGCTGACATGGACGGTAATGAATTGGGTTATAAATACCCAGAGTAGCCGCAAGTACTTATTAAGCGCCTACTATACGCCTGGCATTATTCCAAGCACTCTGCATGTAAAGATCACTTAATTCTCACAGCAAGACAAAAGGCAACTGCCACGTTAGCCCTCGCTCACAAGCCTGGAAACTGACCCAAATCACCCAGATAACAGCTGACAGAGCTGACAGAAACAGACCCAGTCACCCAGCTGATAGCTGATAGAGAGGAGAGGTTCGGAGGGGACAAGTTCTTTGCTGTTGGGAGCGTCTTAACAACTCCCGACTCATCCTATGCACCCGAGCAACTTCCGCAGTTAGTGTCCACTTAATCATCTCTGAGGGACTTTGGTCCATCTTACAGATCCATCTATCAGATACATATTAGGACTCCCTGATGCGCTAGGCTTGGTGCAGGAGATGGGACCACAGTGAGCAAATCTAGGGCATTTTCTCCAGGGAGCTTAAATCTAATGAAAGAGGCAGGCGACTGTCACATGAATATCAGATTTCAAACTTGCCTGTCCTGGGAAGGGAGAGGATCCTGTATTATATATAAGAGAATCTGACCTGGATAGATGACAAGAAGGGAGCTTCCTTGGCGAAATATTGGATCTGAGATGGGTGGATCTTAAATAGCTGAATGGGGAAGACCCTGAGCATAGACTTGAGTTATTTTACTCATTAAATCCCACCCGCTCCCTCTCCTCCCCTCTTCTTCTCCCCTCCCCTCCCCCTTTCTCTGCTCCTACCTCCTCTTGACCTCCAACTCCCTCCTGCCTCCTTCCTGCCCAGCAGAGCCATTTGTGACATGGATAGCTAACAGGCATAGGAACCCAAACTTGTCTTTAGATGAGAACTTCCCACTGGGTAGAGTGTGCTGCTTTCTCCCCTGCTCTGACCCATCTGGCCAAAGCACTGAACACATATCTAGCCACAGAGTAGATAGTTAATAAACATCTTTTGGAAAAAGTAATGAGCCACTAGTTAATTAGATGCACAGAAAGCAGGAGGACGCCGAAGGAAGGCCAGTTCAGATCAGAAGGAGGAGAAACGTTCTAACAGTTAGAGGCAGTCAAAGGCAGACAGTCAGCGGCTCTGAGCGAAGTTCTCTGGTTTGGCTTGAAAAGAAACTGGCCACTTGTGACTTTCCATTGTAGGAAATTGGCTTCATTCTTTGAATCTTCTTACATAGTAATTAAAGATAAGAGATCATTTGTCTCTTTCTGTCTTTTAAAATAATCCAAGTAAAAGAGTATAATTTAGGGCTATTAGGTGAATTTTATCAGCAGGTTGAAATATCTGACCTGCCCGTCTAGCTGGAACCCGACTCTGGTGTTGTAGTCCTCTCTTAGGTGAGAATTTAAGCAGAGCAAGTCACAAGCCCTTCCAGTGTACATACACAATGTGTGTGATGCATGTCTAATTCTTAACCGTGACGATGAATTCTGTTTTGACGTCTTGGAAACATAATGCTTGAGTTAAAATACTGAAAGTCAGGATGAATTATGTATAAATTCAGTGCACAAAGCTTGATGGGTCAAATCATGGGGGTTAATTTTTTTCCATTGCTGAGTATCCGGCCATGTGCATCACACATGCTAGGGGAGTAACTCCACCACTAAGTCGCATCCTTCCTGATTCTTCTATACATGATTCTCTAGGAAAGGAGAAAACCCAAATATCTGGCTCCTCCCCCTCTGTATTTATGAACTCTGCATTTCAGCTCTGCAGCTGTTTGCCAATTTGCAAAGGAGGAGGGGAGGGGGCAATGTCCCTTCACCTAAATGTCAGTGATTAGGATTTTAAGAAATTTTAAATTGCTGAGAAGGTTCCAGACACTTGGCGACTCCCTGGTGATCTGAGAACCTTGCTGGCTGCCGGAACGAGTATGCACAGAGTCTAAATTTTATCTTAGCTCCTCCGGAAAACTGAAGAAGCCACAGACTCTGAGTGTTTACAGCAAGAAAGGAGTGAGGTGCCTTTGGCTCCTAACAGGAGTGTCTACGAATTCCTCAAGGAATTCCAGGCCGGTTGATCCAGCTGGCAGGAGGTATCGATCTCCACTTCGATTCGCTGAATAAATAATGGTTGCCATAGTTATTGAGCAGCCGCAACCGGCTGGAGAGCAGAGAAAACTCCATGCCCATCTGTGAGTTTGGCCATGAGAAAGTCTGGCTCTAAGGACCCACAATCAATTGACGCCCCCTCCCACATCACACTGGACAAATTGCTCAGCTTCTTCATCCTGATAATAAGTGTGGGATCTTGGATGTTCTGTGAGACAGGAGGTCCTGGAAGGATAGGAAAGCCTCAGTTAATGGACTGGCATTTGATTGTGAGAGACACCTCCTCTCCTGAGCTTGTAAATCAGATTTCACGTAGCTCGGGGCTAATAGAATTTCATATCAGCAAGTTAGTGCTTGGCCATGTGACACATACGACAGAGCTTCATGAAGGACCATCTCCCACTTTGCTCTATTTTAACATTATTCTCCAAATAGCACTAACCAGAAATTTTAAAAGAAATAGGTAAAAGAGCCATCCAGTTATCTCATGAATATGTTCACGTTTCATTTCTTCTCATCCTTTACGTGAAGAAAAGAATTGTACCCTCATTTATTTTGTGTGTATGTGTGCATGTGTGCACATTCCACAGTGCATTTGTGGAGGTCAAGAACACAACATAGGGGAATCCATTTCTCTCCTTCTACCGTGTGGAGACCACAGACTACACTCAGGCCATTGGGGTGCCACCAAATACCTTTACCTTTACCTACTCAGCCATCTCGTCAACCCCAGATATGTAGTATTGTTTTGGCATAGATGCAGTCACAGCACTATTTTAAATTCTCTTTCTCATTTAATGTTATTTATATTTTCCCCATCTTGCTCAGTAATCTTCATTCTTATCCCCAGCAGTGTTAGGATCTCCTACTGCATGGACGTACCATTATTTATTTTCTCAGCGATTCCCCTGTTCTCTAGCTCTGTATCTCTCCCAGTGTTTCCTTTGTTTGGTTTCTTAGGTGTGGGGCGATAATAGATAAATGCTGCACCTACTAATTTCATACATATAAGGTTATTGTTGTTTCCAGTTGACTTCTTCGGATAAATTCCCAAGAATGGGGTAGCTTGGTCAGAGGCTATGAATGTTTTATATCTCTTGACACTTACTGCCAAGTTTCCCACCTGGTTCTATGCTTTGGGGCGAAGAAATAAGACTTTCAGCAGAAAACCTCTGTAAGCAGGACTCCTCAAGGTTCCCTTTCAGTGTTTCTTCTGAGCTGGAAGCACAGGGGCCATGCATTTAGTAGGGAGGTTTGCACCTGGCTAACCAGCTAATACTTTCCTAGGGCCAGCAGAGTCAAGAGCTGCAAAGCTTGGGGCTGTGGGGTTCCGATCTCTGTTTTGTCTTCTAGCTGTGTCCTACTCACCAAGCCTCAGCCATTGTCTCAAGGCTGACTGTCCCAGGGTGTTGCACTCTACAGGTGGCCTCTGTCACACCGTCGTAGTTGAAGGGCATTTATATAGACGATCACACTTTCCTGCCAATTCATTGTGAAATGCTGAAGATGAACAGGAAGGGTAGGACCCAGACTCACGCATTTTCCACCCTGTAATTCCCATTTTTCCTAGGAAGACATTCAGTCTTAAAGAAATTGGGTCACGGGGTAAAGGGCATAGTCAAAACTGGATTCAGATCCAAACCCCAGGCTTCTTTCTCTATAGAACACTTCATTAGACCAGAAACCTGCAAGCCACAGTCCAATCCACTGAGGCACTAGGAGTGAGTTCTCTGATGTATGTAATTACATCTTAACCCATCAGCTCTGGAAGGGGTCTTAGGGCCCCTTAACTCCACCCTCCTCCCTTAGTAAGGCCCGACTGAGGAAAGTGCTTACCCAAGTCACAGACCCTAGCCACACTGAAGATGCAGGTTTCCTGGTCTGCAGGCCTCATTTATTTGGGACAAGAAAGAAAAATGCCTGGGTTCTTGTTTTCTTTAGCTTTTGCTTCAGGGAAACAAATAGCTTTTTCTAACAAAACCTGTGACTAAAACAACTACATAGAGAAGAAATTAGGAACTAACGCATTTATCACTGTTAGAAGGACACCTGCCCCCTCAAAAAGCACAGTTTTATTTAAGGAAGACACATGGATGGGTGCTCATGCACGCTCACACACACACACACACACCAACATGGTGTTTAGATATAATGTTTAGATATAAATATACAAATAGAGGGAGACTGGGATAAAAGAGACCCCACTCTTCCCTTAGAAATGAGGTTCTGCTCTACACAGGCTGTGACAGAAAAGTCACGTGTATGGGATGTTGGGCTCCTGTGTTATCATGATATGATATATCATAGCCAGAGAACAGACTCTGCCTGGAAGATGGGCTTCCAAGACCAGCTTGCTGCAACAGTGGGGTGGAGAACATCACTGACCTTATCACAAAGATCCCAATGGTCAACGTGGGAATACTTTCCTGTGTAGCTTTGTGGAATTAAGGGGTACTCTCTGAATCTTGATAGATGCCTGCTCCTTGTCTTCTCACCCCTCCCCCTCTCTGCTGTGAATTTTCTTTCTCTGCCTCTGTGTGTCTCATAGTAGAGTTACCAGGCATAGGTCTGAGTGAAGAAACAAAACAGGGAAGGAAGGCTGACTTTTCCCAAAACCAGCTAGCGTGGGAACATAGGATCTGGCATTGAAGGGGCGCACATTGGTGGCTCCCTCCCGCTTCAGGACAGAAACATCCATTTGCTTTCCTGTGCCAGGCCAAAGAGGCAAGACCGGCTGGCCAGCAAGCCTCAGAGATACGCCCATTCCTGCCTCTCCAGTGCTGGAATTATAAGCATGTGCCACCACACCTGGCAGCCCCTGGGAATCCAAAGCAGGTCCTGGTAGAGCTGCTAGATGATCTGCCACCCCAGTCCGCAGAGGGCACTCTGCTTGTACAATGCCTGCTTACCCCATCTGGCAGAAAAGGAGAAAGAGCTTGACCTTTAGAGCCTTTTGACCTGCCCCCCAAAACTTAACCCTCCTCTGTCCTTCTGCAGAGCGACATGGGTTAAAAGAACCAAAGAGAGTGGAGGAGCTATGCAGCAAGATCATGAGCAGCTTAAAGGACCACCTGAGGAAGGGGCAGGCCCTCGAGCCCACCGAGCCCAAGGTTCTCCGTGCACTGGTGGAACTGAGGACGATCTGTACCCAGGGCCTCCAGCGCATCTTCTACCTGAAGCTGGAGGACTTGGTGGCCCCACCTTCGATCATCGACAAGCTCTTCCTTGATACCCTGCCTTTCTGAGCAGGGAACCCCTTGCTCTGCTGGCAATTGATCACTGAGCTAGCTAAAGGATGGATTTGAACACCCACCACTCCATCCTTCCTTCAGGGGAAAAGCAGCTTCCATAGAAAGCAAAGACTTTTTTTTTTTTCTGGTACCTTTCCTTACAACCTAAAGCCAGAAACCTTGCAGAGTATTGTGTTGGGGTTGTGTTTTATATTTAGGCTTTGGTGGGTGGGGTGGGAGGGGGTCTATAGTCCATGAGGCTTTTCTAAGAAATTGCTGACAAGGCACTTTTGGATGATGCTATCCCAGAAAGTGGGGGAAGGATAATACAACTGTTTAAAAACTCTTTCTGGGGAATACAATTACGGTTGCTTTGTATTTCAAAACAAGACCAGCCGAGGGCTGCTCACCAGGGTAGACTGTGTCTTAAGACTGATCCCTTTGGGATATACTTCCTGTATCAAGGGTACATACATCATGCAAGCAAGGCAGAAAAGTCCTTTTTCTTCATTTCTTTCTTCTTCTTTATAAAAACAAAAACAAATGGCAAAAAAAAATGGAAGATTATCTACAAATCAGACTTAGCGAAATGATAATGGCTGTTTGCTTCCATATACAAGTGCAATTTTTTAAAGTGCTGTCTTACTAAGTCTTGTTGGCAAACTCTCCCTTATTTTATATGAAAATAAGGAGGCAGTCATGTTAGCAAATGACACGCTCATTTACCTAGCAAAGGCTTGATCCACCTGCCCTGTAGAACCCTTCGGAGGTGCGACCCACCTAAGACTTGCAGGTCACTCTTGATGGACTTTGACCCCTGATGACTATCCAGCTGACCTGAAGGGGGTCAGGTTATAAAATGGGTTGCGTACAACTGCATTTGTTGTATTCTATCAACCTGGACAGAGATCTCTAGTCCTACTAAGGTTGTAGCCAACTTCTGGTTTATCCATTCAGAAGCCCTAGAAGTGTTGGGTGAAATCAATCAAGTTTTTGCTTCCCCTCAAGGAGAACATGCAAATGAGTAGGAACTGGGTCACACAGGGTAAGCACCAGAGGTGATAAGGATTTAAATATACATATATGTATATATATACACATCTATATATATACACATATAAAATTTAATTTTTGTTATTGGTTAAAGAGACAATTTTGGAAAGCAAGCGAATCATCTTTTTTTTTTTTTTTAGAAAAAAAAAAAGAAAAACCATAGTATTAATGTGAGGACTAGAAAGATTAGTGGGTTGCGGTTCAACATTCCGTGTTTGTGCCCCCCTTTTATATGTTTCTACTGTTGATACCATATTATTATGAAATAATTTGTTGCATAGTGTCCTTATTTGTATGAACATTTGTATGCACGTTATATTGTAATAGCTTTGCCTGTATTTATTGCAAGACCACCAGCTCCTGGAGGCTGAGTTACAGAATAATCAAATGGGGTGTTCATGGTGACTTGGATACACCAGTTAGAAATTAAATAAGCATACATATATATATAAACATAGCAGGTTACATATATATTTATAATGTGTCTTTTTATTAACCATTTGTACAATAGACGTCACTTCCCAGGCCTTTATGTTACCCTTCATTTGCAGTGACCTTTAAGGCAGCACTGTTTAGCACTTTGATATGAAAATTTTGCTTATGTTTTGCTAAATTCAAATAATGTTTGAAGATTTTTAGGTCTAAAAGTCTTTATATTATATACTCTGTATCAAGTCAAGATACCTTTGGCCGTTTTGCTAAGAATCAAACTTTGAATGTCAAACTGATGTCACAGTAGCTTTTGTTAGCTTTAAATCATGTTTGCTTTAGTCTTTTTAAAAAAAAAGTAACAAAACTATGTTGTTTATATTGTCATTAAATTATACAATCAAACAAATGCCAAATGAATTGCCTAATTGCTGCAAAGTAATTATAATTATCTCTGCAGTTAGCTGCAGATAACAGATCATATCCTTTCCTCTTCCCCCCCCCCCCAAATCATTCGGATATTTGATTGTGTACTTTGTGTGAGATTTTATGGAAGATATTACTTTTCTATCAAGATGGCAGGGCCTGGAATGTTAGGATTTTGAACCTCAGACTTGGAAGGGGCCTGACCCATCAACTGATCAGATCTCCTGAAGTTCACGATGGAGAAGACTGGGCCCATCGCAGGGCAAACAGCTGCAACAGAACGGAGACAAACACCCCGTTCACCTTTGCTTAGTCCTTCCCCCACCACTCACTGCATCCATAGGAAGTAGCCTCTCAAACATAGTCACTCATACTAACACTGTACCTGCAGACAGCCTCGAATAAAATTGTACTTCGGCATTAATTTGTTGAGCTTATATGCAAACATAATAAACATTATTAAATATCAGGAAAGCTAACATTTCACACAGGACCGCTTCAGACCAAATTCAAATTGAATTTGAATAAATTAGAAGTACTGAGCGTACATAACCTTCTTGTGCACCTTGAGTATTCGAAAGTTAATCCTTGTTTTTGTCCTGTCCAAAAAGGAGAGCCAAACGGCAGCTCAGTGCTCTAAGGAAATGCTGTTCCTTCTTGTCAGTCCATCAGACGAAAGGGAAAGGGCTGTCTAGGCAACCTGTCTACTGGTTTGAAGAAATAATGGAGCTGTTTTAGTTACAGGGCCAGACACTAGTGCTCAAAGGAAAGACGATACAGCCAGTGTTCTTCCGTCTTCCGTAGTTATCACAACTATGAGAGCCTCTCAAGTCATCTAGCTGTTCAATTTTTTTTTTTAATGTTGACACACAAGTGTACGCAGAGTGGATGGCTCCCTAGCTCTGAGGAGGACAAGCATTAAGGCAGGTGATTCCTCCCCTTGAGAGGAGTGCTCTCTCAGTGTGAAGCCACCCTCGGTTGGAGATTGGGTATCTACCTGCTATTATTGGAGAGTGCCTTGCTTTTGTTTCAAATGGCTGAGTTTCCCGAGCCCTTCTCCTCTAACAGCATTGCTTATTAGTGTGTGTTAACCTGTGGTTTGAAAGAAATGCTCTTGTACATTAACAATGTAAATTTAAATAATTAAATTAAATTACATTTTACCAATGGCTACCGGTGTGTTGAATGGGCATGCTTCCTTCAGCAGCTTTCTCTTAATTGGGGTAGTAATATTTACTGTAAAGTCTTTAAACGCGTCCACAAATGGATTTTTTTTTTAAAGGCTTAGTGATGCTGCAAAGTTAATAGATATTCTGGATCAGGGATAGATTAAACCTCAGCAATTGGGAAGAAGGATGCGCTAAATTCAATAACCATTTATTGACTGTTTCCTGGGGGTAAGGCATGCTGGGTGCACCTAGGACACACACATACGCCCATTGTGTAAAAACTACATTTTCTTTCCAACTGCAGATAATGTGGATGGAACTATTCGTTGCCTAGTAGTCTTCATAGAGACGAGGAAGAATCATCTTTGCATCACGATGATATTGTTTGTCATCCCAAAATTGTGAGACTCTAGGCTGTAGTCTTCCAAAACTGAGCAGTGTGCTCTCATTCACCCCACCCCCTCCTCCTGGTTTATTCCATTGCTGCTGCCTGGACCAAAGTTCCTTCTTTCTGAAATTCAGTTTGGATTCAAACTCATCCCCATTCCTCTTAGAGTCTCTGTACAGTGTGCCTTCCTGGGAGTTGATCCTTTGAAAGTAAAAATATTGTGGTTGTTCTAAGGAAGATCACTAGGCCCACATCGGCCATCGTCTGTGACAACTAAATCCTGTGTGATGCTCAGGATCCAGGCCTTCTCCATACCGGTCTACCGCAGCTTCATTAGCTCAAGTATAAAATATGCTTAGGAAAAAACAAAGGAGCGGTACAGCACATCTCCAGCTGTGTAGGAATTAAAATAAACGGTAAGCCAACAGTAATACCAATAATAATAATTACTAAAGCCCTTTTCTGGAGACCATAGGGACAAAGGCCTGGTTTGAATAGGAAGGGACAGGAGACCAGGGATAAGTAAATCAGATTTGCCCGTGGCTGAAATTTATAAATGTATAGGGATAAACACAGAAAGTTTGTTGTTGACTGTTTTCCATAGCAGAAAACACACAGTACGTAAAAAGTGCCACCATTTTAGCTGTACTGGTCAATAGTGTTAAGTAAGGACACTTCCAGTGGCCAAGCAGTTTCAAGAATCTTCCCGTCTCGCAATGCTGAAGCTATACTCATCAAACAACAACTCCCCGTTTTCTGCTCAGAGCCCCCTGAGAGCTATTTCTGCCTCTGTAAATTGATTACAGGATTTGACCCTTTTGGTCTGGCTGATTTCACTTAACACTCTGTAACAATTACCAGAATTCATTTCTTTTCTAAGGCTAAATACTCCACTGTAATGTATAATCCTCCACATTTTGCTTAGCCATTCCTCTCTCAGTGCATACGTGGACTATACCCACCTTCTGGCTATGATGACCAACAGGTGAATGGCCAAAAGAGGTGTCCCAGGTCCTCACACCCTGCGTTCTCCTCTCCCAGTAATTGTTGGCCTCTCCTAAGTAGAATTTAAACACTTTCCACGTATAGGTGCATTTTGTTATTGTTTTGGTTTGGTGATTTGGGGTTTTTGTGTTTTGTTTTACTTTCACTTTGCCTTAGCTACTGATTTCAGGGGACCCCTCTCATTAGTTCCTTCTTTCAGGAAAGATCTGAAATTTTCTCCCCAATCATGGATATTTATAAACCTTTGTTCTAAAGCTAGACTAACAACTGGAAAAAAAAAACCCTAAAATCTGAGAGGCTCTCAGGACTGGTCCAGATGTTTGTCTTTGGAAGTCCTCAGTCCATTGAAAAATCCCAAGCGTCAGAAGATGATTCTGCATTTCTAGTACTCAACACCCCACAGGGTGCATAGAATTTGTGGTAGTTTATATAAATAAACTGAAAGAAAAAAAAAACCATATGATCACTTCATTAGACGCTGAAAAAGCATTCGACAAAATTCAACACCCCTTTATGATAAAGGTCTTG
>NC_022031.1:43044435-43046789 GCF_000317375.1 Microtus ochrogaster
TAGGCAGTTTGGATGCTCACCTTACTAGACCTGGATGGAGGTGGGTGGTCCTTGGACTTCGCACAGGTCAGGGAACCCTGATTGCTCTTTGAGTTGATGAGGGAGGGGGTCTTGATCGGGGGAGGGAGAGGGAAATGGGAGGCGGTGGCGGGGAGGAGACAGAAATCTTTAATAAATAAATAAATTTAAAAAAAAGAAAAGAAAAAAAAAGAATTTGTGGTAGTTTGTATGTAACTGGGCCCCCGGATCTCACAGGGAGTGGCACTATTAGGTGCAGCTTGGCTGCAGTGGGTATATCCTTGTTGGAAGAAACGTATCCCTGTGGGCATAGACTTTGAGGTTTCCTGTGCTCAGACACTGCCCCGTGTCTCAGTCCGTTTTCTGTTGCCTGCAAGATGTAGGACTCCCAGCTATTTCTCCAGGACCATGTCTGTCTGCACGCTGCCCTGTTCCCCTTCATGATGGTAATGGACTGAACCTCTGAAACTGTAACTGAACCAGCCCTGTTAAATGTTTTCATTTTTGAGTTGCCGTGGTCATGGTGTCTCTTCACAACAATTAAAAACTCCAATTAAGAATGCTTCAGGAAGTTTCCTAGAGCCTTCCTTGGCATTGTCCCCAAGTTGTTCTGTGACACTGATGGGGATACCATGACTCATATTGCTATATGATGCCCTCCCAACCTTATTTATTGCTCCCGTCTCTATATGAGAACCATTTCATGCTTCCATCAGAGTCAAGGGGTCATCAGCCCTCCTGTTACCTGCTTTGATGTGCCCACCCCTCATTGATTAAGCTCCTACTCTTTACACCAGATTCTTTAGCAAGCCCATTTACCCATGGTGCCATCTAATGCTTAGTATCTCTCAGACAATGTGGCCTTCCTAGGTCTAAAAAGGAGGAAAGAGGCTGGGAGAGGTTAAACTATAACCCAAGATCACACAGACAGCATATGGGGTTTGAATGCAGGCTGGCACTTCCCTGCTACCCCTCATTGCCTTCCGGAACTCCCTAACTACCACCTGCTCCTGGGTAGAACTAAAGCCACTTAACGTCAGTTCCTTACTCATGAGCAAAGGATAATAATTCCATCCCAGAACCATAGCCAGACTCCAGCACCCATTTGTCCTTCCTGCTTTACTAACTCCCCAAACTGCTCGATTCTCTGCAAGCACAGGCCACGCAGCCCCTGCGGTCCTCAAGGCCCATCACTCGCTAACCTCAGATGCTTCTCTTGAAACACCAGCATTCTCTCTCCTTAGAGCAGACTCTCACAGATCACCTTTGCCTCCCAAAGTTCAGAGGGCTTAAAACTTCCACTCCTGAGGCCCCCCCACTTCCTCTCCCCCACGTCTGAGGAGCTATTCTCAGTTGATGGCTGCTGGGAGGGGGAATCACTTTTTGTTAGGCCTGAGGCTACCAAAAGGCTCCTCAAGCCCCAGTGGATGACCCCATGCCTGTGGGTAGATAGGCAGCAGTAATTGAACTTAGTGGGTTAAAATAAATAAGTAAAACATTATTTTCTTTAAAAAAAAAAGGACATGAAGTTGAGAGAGAGAGATGGCGCAGATTCCTGGGGGAAGTGAGAGGTGTATATAATCAAGATACATTTTTAAGTCCCTATTGCTGAAGACATCATGCACTTCAGACACAGAGCCAGAGGTCCCTGAGCTGGAACTGACCCCTGAGGACCAGCTTTCATTGTACTAGAAGGTACCACGCCAGCTTTCAGAAGGGGGAAGCATTCAGCAGTTCTTCCCAGGTCTGATGCCAATGAACCACAAACATAACCCTAAGAGTGCAATAGTGAAATGTATACCTTAATGGTTACCAACAGCTCTCCAGTTGGACTTAAAACCTGCTCAATAAGAACAAGAGGCTGGATACTGGAAACCTAGCCACTACCCGGTGTTAGTGACGTCATCAGTCTTGGAGGAGAACCTTCAACTCCTACTCTACTACATCAACATCATCCCTAACCACATTCTAAATCATCGTCCTTAGACCCACAGATAGGTGTGCTCCTCATCCCTCATCAAGGAAGCATCTCTTTGTAGCAGGTGGAGACCAATAGACAAAACCACGACCAATCAACAAGCAGAGTTGTGGAGCCCAGACCCAATGGATGCATCTACAACACAACTCCAGCACTTAAGGCTCAGGAGTCCTTGTGAACCTAACAACTGTAAGAGCCAGAGCATCAGAGAGTTTGCTATGAGATGAGCTCTCCCAGGGATTTCAGAAACTACACCCATAAAATAAAATTTCACCAACATGAGATTAATAAGGACAACAGCAACAGATACACCAAGGTAGATGGGGAAAGTCCTTAACCCTATCCAAAAAAAAAAAAA
>NC_022031.1:43046889-43048012 GCF_000317375.1 Microtus ochrogaster
AAAAAAAAAACTACAGGGAACTACAGAATTCTGAGAGAGAGAGAGAGAGAGAGAGAGAGAGAGAGAGAGAGAGAGAGAGAGAAAGAGAGAGAAATAGTCTTCCAGTCTTCCCCAGGGAAGAGTGCTCCAAGTAGATTCTAATAACAAATTATCATTCTGAAAACAGTTATATAAGTAATGTTATATAGATTGAGTAGATTGTATCTATGTGTGTGTATATATATATACATATCTGTGTGTGTGTGCATGTAAAAACAATTTATTGAATTTGGAAGAAAAGAAGGGTATAGACGACAGACAGACAAATAAAGAGATATATATACTGTATTAAAAACCCTGGTGGCTCACACCTTTGGTCCTAGCACACACAGAGGTAGGTGGACATCTGGGAGATCCAGACCAGCCAGGGCTAAACAGTGAGACTCTGTCTGAGGAAAAAGAAATAGGCAGTGTATACACATATGAAATTTCCAAAGAATGACTAAAAACCGAGGACATGATTTGCTAGAGTGTACAGTGTGTGTTCCAGCAGTGACTTTGAACATCTCATGCTTACTGTGCCCCTGTTTGTATCAGCAGCCATGTATTGTGACTGATCCACACCATCTGTGAACACACACACACACACACACACACACACACACACACACACACCTGTGGGCACACAGACACGATGTTTGCATACTCGACACATTACCTACAGACCACTCTCAGGACTTATTTTCAATGGCTATTTTGGTTGTTAACTGGACTACTCTGGAATTAACTAAAATCCAAAAATGGCTAGGCACACCTGTGAGGGATTTTTTTTTTTGCTTAATTAAATCATTTGAAGTGGGACAATCAGATCTTTGAGGTGGGAAGACACACCTTTAATATGGGTCACACCTGCTGGAAGCCTATAAAAGGACTTGGAAGAAGGAAGCTTTTACTCTTTACCTGTTTGCTCTTGCCTAGTCTAGTAAGTTTAACCCTTCACTGGCATTATAGTCCACTTCTGGATTCCAGAGTATACTGAAGACCAGCTGAGACATCCAGCCTTGTAGACGGGGTAACTACTGGATACTTGGACTTTCCATTCACAGCCTGCTATTGTTGTACTAGCTGGACCATAGCCTGAAAG
>NC_022031.1:43048608-43052241 GCF_000317375.1 Microtus ochrogaster
ATGGGTTAGATCAATATGTAAGAGCTAGCCAATAAGAGGCTGGAACTAATGGGTCAGGCAGTGTTTAAAAGAATACAGTTTCCGTGTAATTATTTCCGGGCATAAGCTAAGCTAGCCATGTGGGCGGCTGGGTGCCGGGGACGCAGCCCCGCCGCTCTTATTTCAACAGTGTTTACACACGTGTATATCATCCTAATGTGACTATATTGATAATTTCCTTATCAGTACACGTATATTTATTAGGTTTTCATTTTTATTATTTGTGGTAGGTAGTAGGCACATGCGTGTGTGTGTGTGTGTGTGTGTGTGTGTGTGTGTGTGTGTGTGTTTACCTGTGCACTGGTATTCAGAGGCCTAAACTTGATGCTGGGTGTCTTCCTCTATCTCACTTCATTTTCTTTCTTTCTTTCTTTCTTTCTTTCTTTCTTTCTTTCTTTCTTTCTTCCTTCCTTCCTTCCTTCCTTCCTTCCTTTCTTTCTTTCCCCCCCCCTCTCTCTCTCTTTCTTTCTTTCTTGCTTTCTTGCTTTCTTTCTTTCTTTCTTTCTTTCTTTCTTTCTTTCTTTCTTTCTTTCTTTCTTTCTTACCTCTTTGTCTGTTTGTTGAAACAGGAGGGTTTCTCACTGAACCCTGGAGTTGACCAGTTCATTTACACTGATGGCTAGAAAGACCCAGGGAATCTTCCTGACTCTGTTAACCTTCCCACCCCCTACCCCTACCCACACGTCTGAGGTCACAGGGCTCTGGACTTTGGTTCTCCCCTCCCTTCCCCACAAGCACTGAGAATGTGTGAGTCCTGGATTTTCACATGGGTACTAGGGATCTAAGGGCAGGCACAGCAAGCATTTTAGTAGCCAAGTCAACTCGCCAGACCTCTAAAGATGTACCGTCTTAATCACTCAGTGATTTTTAATGTTTTTATTTTACATTTTTCTGCACCTTACTTGTGGAGAGCATGAATGCTATGAAGCCCGTATGGAGGTCAGAGGGCAGTTTTCGGAGCCATTTCTCTGCTTTCACTACATGGGCCCAGGGGACTGAAGTCAGGTCATCAAGTTTCACAGCAAATGCTTCTATCCACTGAGCCATTTTGCTACCCCAGTCTTTCTTATTTTAAAAGACTGATTACCCTTACATTTATATTTTTGTTTCTCATGTTGCCAAGATTCTATGGGAAATTAAAATAATACAATAATTGGAAATACATATCTGGTTTAAAAGTGAAGTGTTTAACATATACAAAATGAACTCTATTGAAAGCCAAAAATAACTAAAATATTTTATACAATCAAAAAGAATGATATAATAAACATCTCTGAACATCACCAACACAAGAACATCTAGAATTTCCGGTGTCCGGTTAAATATCCATTATTCCCTTATAGTCTGAATATTGGATTACCATTGGCTATGATATATTCCTAAGCAATGTACAGTTTTAATATCATGACTTAAAGAATTAGTATTCAGAAATTAGTTTTTCCTTGGGTCAAAACTCTATTTAAGATCTGTCCATGATGTACAGAGCTCTTGTTGGCTAATTTTGACTATTCCTTAGTACCTCCCTTAATATGCTATAATTTCTCTATTCATTTTGCTTCAGCCAATGAGTTGTGCTCAGGTTCTTACTCCAAACACATGTTGTGAGCATTTTTTACATTTTTAATCTCCTCATGAACACAAGCAGGAATTGTGCCACATTTTCAAAGTGCAATCTGTGTACCAGCAATATCTGCTTCCTCTGAGATCATTCTAGAAATGTAACTCTTGACCCTCATTCCAGACCAGTGGGATCCACTTATAACTATTAATCTAGTGGTTACAAAATAACATAATATGGTATCTTATATCTATTCTTTTTAACGAATAAACTTAATCTGATCAAAGCAATGCTAGCCCCTTACCTTGCAGACCCAGCTAACCAGTCCCCCATTTTCTATTTTTTTCTATTCCCATTTCCAAGAGGGCGTACTTCCTGCCATCTTGAAGACCAGAAATGTCTTCCCTATATTCACATGCATGGCATCTTCTAGAAGGCATTTGAGACAGTACAACTGTCGCCTGGCCCAGAGATGGCTCTGCATGAGGAAATATCAACTTGGAAGAGAGTCAAGGACACTCTCATGATAGGCGGCATCTTGGGACGGTTTATAAATAAATGGAAGACTGGTATTGGAATCTGTCTGATTTGTATTGTAACCCATATGCTAGCTAAGGCCTTTTCTCCCTGGGATCGAGAAGAGATTATTTTAAACTCGGTTCCACAAATAGGAAGGTCCAAAGACCTCCTAAGATAGCTACAGATTCTGCCAGTTTCTGTACCAGCTCTGGCTTCAGGCTCCCACTTCTGTTCCATCAGCTCTACTCGTGCCTCTCCTTGCTCTTTTCCCGGTGTTGCATCTGCTTCTTGTGCAGCTCTAGAAGAACTTAGGTCTTTCTCATAAACTCCACTCACACATTAGCGATAAGACTTTATCAGATTCTAGAAACCCATCTGAAGTGACAGTTGGTGCTTTCTGCCTTTTCTTCTCCATCCTTCTATCCATCCTTCTATCGGGGTCATGGATGCTACCTTAGACCTTGGAGACGGAATTACCTTCCAGAAACCACAGAGAAGTGAGATGGAAGGGGTTGATTTCTTGACAGCTCTATGAAGTAGCTACCCTGTCAGCCCTGGATAACTTGTCAATAGACTTCCCGAGAGAGGAAAGGGACTCTGAGTTGTACCATGGTTATTGGAGTCAAACTATATCCCAAACAGAGCACATCAGATGCAAGAAAAATGCTTGTGGGAAAGACAGGTGGGAAAGAGTCAGGAGTGTTAAGGACAATGACTCAATAGGAATCACTCATGTTTTGAAGATACTAAAAATAACTACCAAAATGTCTGTTCTAGTGGGCTTTCTGATGCTGTCATAAAACCCCGACAAAAAGCAATTTGGGGAGGAAGGATTTAGATGGTCTATCCTTCAGGTCATAGTCCACTATTGAAGGAAGTCAGAGGCAGGAACCTGGAGGCAGGAACCTGGAGGCAGGAACCTGGAGGCATGCTACTTGCTGGTTCACTCTCAGGCTCATTCACTGGCGCATGCTCAGCTAGCTTTCTTATAGGCCACTCACAGTAGATTGGGCTCTCCTGTCTGCATCAACAATCAAGATAGTCTGCCACAGCAAGCCCGCCAACCAGCCTGATCTAGGAGGCCCTTTGATAGAGGCTTTCTCGGGTGATTCTGGGCTGTATCAAGTTGAGAGCTGAAGTCACCGAGGACACTATCTAAGACCGTGTGGGTTTCTTCTTTATTCATTCAGTGTTAAGTATGGCCTTACATTTCTCCTTCCTCATAACTTGTAGACCTGGTGATGTGTCCTAAACATTTTCTTCTGTTTCATGGTTTTTCTCGTATATTCTCATTTGTCCCGAGCATTTGGCATTTCTCAATTCCTGAGAGAGAAAAAAAAAAAAACCTAATTCTTCTGGCTTAACTTTCCATGTTTAACTTTCTGCATTGTAGATGCTGGGCATTCAATAGTAGGTTCCCTTAGTAACTGGTCCACTCAGTTGTGGTTGAGGAGGGACATGTATTGACCCTTTAGAAAATGTGTGTGTGTGTGTGTGTGTGTGTGTGTGTGTGTGTG
>NC_022031.1:43052341-43073445 GCF_000317375.1 Microtus ochrogaster
TTCTATCAGAGAAACGCATGTGCGTTTCTCACAAAAGCATTTATGAAAGAGAGAGAGAGAGAGAGAGAGAGAAAGAGATCATGTATGTGTGCACATATGCATTCAGATGGAGGCCAGAGGTCAATGTCAGATATCTTCCCTACTTACTATTCCACCTTATTTTCTGAGACAGGGTCTCTTGAACCCAGAGCTTACCAAATCATCTAGGCTAACTAGCCAACCCATCCTAGGGATCTTCCTACTTCTGGGTCTCCAGCCCTGGAGATCATGCCATGACACCCAGCTTTTTCTAGCTGTGCTGGTGATCCAAATTCAGGTCCTCATGCTCACAGCAAGCACTTACCTCCTGCTCCATCTTCCCAACCCAAACTATCATCTAGGTCTGGACAGCTGCACCCCAGAGAAGCTGGAGACCCTGATGAGTCCTGTGCACGCTATGGGTGGGTATGAGCAGTCACGGGGTTCAGTGGGGTTCAGTGGGGTCATTTTTTTCCTCTCCAGTAACAAACACAACACCTGGATTAGGTGGAATTTTTTTTTGAAAATTCTCCTTGAGTCAGTTCAGATTAGACAGTCCCTGATGGGCGTTGGAAGTGGAGGAATGTGAGCATTTCCCCAAGGAAGAGAGCACGGCGTGATTCTCGAAGTTGGTGTCCAGAGCCAAAGCATCTAGTTTCATCTTTTTCTGAACTTCATTGCCAAAGAGCAAGCTAGCAAGAGAGAGAAAAATCAACACAACCCCGAGGAAGGTTTGTTTTTGCCTTCGCTTTAGAAAGCAGCTGTCAGTTTAACTTATTGCGAAATACTGTCAGTGATGAGCATGACTGAAAACGCGTTTTATCTGTAATTAGGGAGATTACATTAAACACTATTATTTGCCGACACACATTGAATTAACCCTAATCGAGGCTAGCAAATAGTAGAGCCTGCCTATTTTTCGCCTCAAAATTTTTAGAAAATTGTGACAGTTGACACACAGGGACAATGCTGACGAGATTTCTTTCTGTCAGATGCCAGACAGTAATTGTAATTGCCTTTAAAAATGTTTTAAGCGGTTTCGTTAGTAAATCAGAAGTTGCCACAAATCAGCCTGATAGTTTTGAAACACGGGGGCTGTTGACTGTGCATTCCAATCCGAGTTTAAGGAATTGATTTCCCAAGGACTGTAACTTCGCATCTGTTTTGCAGGTGTAATTAATTCACTCTGATTAATGTGATTAGCATGGATATCGGCGGATTACATGGGATGCCCCTTATTTGTTCACTTGTTTTTATTCTGCCATGATGTCCTTTGGGAAATCATATAAGTGATTTGGGGGCTGTGTCTTCCTGGTGGCTCTGATCACATTGAATTTCTGCAAAGGAAGAATCCCGGTGGGAATTCCCTGATTATTCACAGGCAGTGCGGCAATGTACTCTGGTTTGAGGGACTTATTGAAGTTCACACAGTCCCTGTCTTGAAGGAGCTTATAATCCAGAGGGGAAGATGAGGCAAACATTCCCATGCAGGTCACTCACAAGGTAGAACGGCTGTCCTCCAGTGCTTCCTCTGCATTCCCATCTCTCCTGAATCAACACTGCCTCCGAAGGCCATCAGCGGCCCACCTCGCTGCTGCTGGAGGCGGTCAGCGGCCCGCCTCGCTGCTAACGCTTCCCACTCTCTTGGACCATCTTCTCTGTGGTGTCAGCCACTGTTCTGAAACCTATACGTCCAATTCTGTCTTTTCCTGGGAACTCCGGGCCTGGGAGCAGAGCATCACATACTCCCCGATAGCTTCATCTGTCTATTGCAAGGGTGGCCGGCACCCTAGACCCAAATCTACTCTCTGTCTCCAAACTCACATCTGTTCCTGTCTTCCCACTCACTACAAATGGCTCTTCCATCCACCCATGCAAGCTTACCACTGTGAGCTTCAGGACCAAAAGGCACTCATCTGTAGCATGTGGTTCTTAAACAGCAATGCTCATCCTTATAAGCCTCTAGGAAGCCTATTGAAAGATAGTTTCTTGGTACTCATGCCCAGAGATTCTGATTCGGTAGCCGAAAAGGGGCCCACGAATTTGCGTTTTTAACAAGTTCACAGGCGAGGCCGATGCCATTCTGAGAATGATTTGCCTTAGAAAACAAAGACGACGCAAGCACTGCCAAGTCACTATCATGTACGTGGTCACTGATGGAGAAATGAAGGTCCAGAAATCAAACCGGTAAGAAGAATGGAAGAGCACGTGAACCTGGTGCACATCGAAACCCTCCCCTCTGCGAGGTACAGCGTGAAGCACGGAGTAGGCTCTCAAACACAGCGTGGGTGAGACTTCGATATAATCTGTGTCTGTAGCCAGCTGTCCCTGGGCCTTGTCTGTCTCACCTAGAGGAAGGGGATAAGAACGCCGCTGTGTACCAACTTTATGAGTCATCGCCGAGGACTAGATTAGAGACCTAATTCAGTGCCTGGCACATCGATTCTCAATAGGGCTACTTAATAAATTATATTAGTTTGCATTTAGCTTAAGAATTATCCACTCTTAAGTGATCTGTAAATGGTAATTGTTACGTGGTTGCTTGATTGGGTACCGGAGGTGGAGCGTGTGCTCTGCCCTCAGTTTTAGTGGCTATCACTGCCGGCATTAAGTCGTTGCCTTCCTTGGCAAGCTTACCCAGGTTATGCAGAAATTATAACTCGGAAAAAAATTTCAAGTACCTGAAGACATGATGGAACGTTGAGGGTTGCAAAACCTAGAGCTTTTTTTGCTCTTTAAGACGACAGGGTTTGGGGTCTTAATAAACGTGGCACTTCCCAGTAAAGGCCTTTTCCCAAATTATTATACTATTTTACTACCTGTGATTATTCTGGGTAAATTAAAATTATCTCGGGACTTCTGGATATGAGGGTGACTTAGAAGCCGCTTGGGAATGAGCAATTGATTATAGCTAGAGAAGCAAAGGAAGCAAAAATACTTTATCATTCCATCAATGGCTTCTCCAGCCCCCAGACCAACACTCCCACAAATCTTTTGTACCGTCAGACCTATGAAGTTTCTCTCCAATCAGGCTGGACTTTTTACAAGCGGGTTATAGCACCTTCACAAGGAAATCTACAAATTGCTGGTAGGGGTTTATAGAAGGAGCTCCCAGTGGCAGCCGCCAGGACGGTAAGCAGCACTCTGACAGAGAACTGAGCGTATGCTGTAAACAGTGTCTTCCACTACAGCATAACCACATCACTGCTGCCTGTTGGGTGGGGATCCCAACAACCGCAGCTGGGCAGGGTTTGTGTGGACTGTCTGGCTCACAAAATCAAGAAAAGGCTGCATACAGGGGAGCTGAAGCCCATAACAGGAAAACAAGCCTGGTGAAATCAGTACTACATAGAGCCCAGACTAGGAGTGTGGAGACTCCTGGTCCACCATAGAGAAGGAAGGGCATCCACGTTAGCACAGCCCCCAGTCCACCAAGGAGACCGACGGGCATCCATCCACATCAGCACAGACCCCAGTCCTCATCAGAGTAGCTTCTTTGTACAGGGGACAGCAATTCCTACAGAGGCTCACAGCGGCCAAACTGCTGAGAATAAGTATTTTGTGAAACTCTCAACCATAAATATCTCTATTATACCTTCCACCCAAAGCTCAGGGAACATTATGGAAGAATGGGGGGACAGATCCTAAGAGCTAGAGACCAGGGAGACATGCGATGAAACAGTATTTTTCTGGACATGACCGGACCATTGTCCTTGTGAAGTCACAGAAGCTGTGGTCACCTGCACAAGAACAAGCCCAAGGTTCTGGAGAGAGGGTCGTGTGCCAGCCCTAACTGAGGGATCATTAGCAACTGGGGGTGCTAAGGGAGGGAGAGTCAGTTTTCATTGGAGGCTGCTCCATGGTGGATTGGCCATGATCCAGTGGGGGGGGGGCTTACCTCCATGAGTACATGAGCAACAGAAACTGGATTCAGTGAGTTATAAAAGGGAGAGAGAGAGAGAGGGAGAGGGAGAGAGAGAGAGAGAGAGAGGGGGAGAGAGAGAGAGAGAGAGAGAGAGAGAGAGAGAGAGGAGGAGGAGTTGGAGAGGAGAGCAGGGAGGTAACATGACTAAAAAAAACAGTATCTGCATGTATAAAATCTCAAAGAATAAGAAAAATATTATATTAAACTTTTAGCTCAGATAGTAAGAGGATGGGCAAATCTGATCCTCTCTACTAGATGCTATTAATAATGCTTCGAGTGTCTCTTCAAACAGAAGTGAAAATGGCCAGGCATGGTGGTAGACACCTATAATCCCAGCACTTGAGAGAAAGAGGCAGGAGGATTGGAAATTGTAGGTTATTCTCTGCTACACAAAGAATCCATTACTATTATGGGCTACACACGCCATTCATTCATCATGCACACACATAAAACCCACGGGGGGGAGGGGGAGAAGTAGAAAGGAAGGGAGGAAGGGAGGGAAGTAAAGAAGAAGGAGAGGGGAGGAGGAGAGAGAGAGAGAAATTTAGTGGATATAGATAAGACTCCAGCTGTTGAACTAAATGAAATACAACCATGGATTACTATGAAGCCCTTGACAATGGTATTAATTTGAACTTAATGAAATTAGATTAATGAAAAGGACCTATACAGCATTATGAATAGTCTTCTTTATTAAAGAGTATAGGTTTGTGTGTGTATACGTAGGACAATATACACCTAATTGGTGACATAATCTTTCCTCTGTGGAGTAATTATGAACACTAGTAATGAGCAATCTATACTTTCTAGATTTTGCTCTGAGGTTATTTATGATTGGTACAATAAACACTTAGCAAAGACAAAGACATAATGAGCCCACAGGTCCTACAAGGTGCAAGTGAGTGGCAGGAGCCTTTAGGTAACGTTTTTTTAGGCTCTGGTGAATGTCAGTATCATCCAGGGAGCTTAAATATCTGAGTGACTAAGGGCAGAATCTCTGAGGTTGTACACCAGGATTCAGCATCCTTTCGGAGGCTCCCAGGTATTATCAGTGGGGGAACCACAGCTTCATGAGGCCCTCTTGCATCTCCTTGCCCTTGGAAGGTTCCCTGGCTCAGACTTACACGGGGACTCCACTTGTTCCCACAACCAAGTTAGCTGCGAAGAGAAACAGCAATGTTCCTTGGTTCCTAACGTCAACAAGCTTATTTATTTATTTATTTATTTATTTATTTATTTATTTATTTATTTATTTATTTATTTTGGTTTTTCGAGACAGGGTTTCTTTGTGGTTTTTTGGAGCCTGTCCTGGAACTAGCTCTTGTAGACCAGGCTGGTCTCGAACTCCCAGAGATCCGCCTGCCTCTGCCTCCCGAGTGCTGGGATTAAAGGCGTGCGCCACCACCGCCCGGCAACAAGTTTTATTCAGATTTCAGAGCCATTTCAAATGGACTTTGATCACCTGATGACTAGAGGAAGAAAAGGTGAGACCTGGACAGGAATTAGAATACCCAGGTCTTTGGTGAAATCTGTCACCTTTTAGCTTTGTGATCTTAAACAAAGCCTTCCTTGCCTCGGAGCTCTGCCTCTCCGGGTTACGGTTAGGATGCAGTGAACCGAAATACTTGAAAGGAGTTTTGTAAAATATGAGGTACTGTAAAAAGTACTATTATTTTGTTACAACCAATAACATAAAAATGTGCTCATGGAAAGATGAGACTTGGTTCTCTTACAGGAGGCCTCTCTATGAACAGGAAGACCTAAGTTCAAAGAGAATTGAATAAAGGGTGAATCCACAAGCCGAAACTAAAAGCAACTTGACAGGCCAAACATGAAATACTCCTTTCTCAGAAATCCAAAGAAGCTACTCTGAGAAAGATCTTCCCTATGCTTTTCTGATGGCTTCCAGGAATTTATCCCAAAGTAGCGATGTCCCAGAATAAATAGGTTTTCTTCTCATAATTAAGCCAGAGGTTCTGGGAATGGGCTGAACACAAGGCTGAATTCATTACTGAGATTGCTCGCAATTTAATTCAGGTCTTAAGGAGGTGGGTCCTATGTGTCACTAGAAAAGAATCCTTGCATCTAGACAACAGCCTACATCTGTCTCTAGATTGACTTTGAAATGGGACCTTTCTCTTCCTCCTCCTCTCTATTTAATTTATTCTCTGAAATAGGAGGTCTTGGGAGGAACTTCACTACCACACTGCCTAGGGGAGGAGCTCCCATTAGGTGGGACCATCTGAGACACCATTGAACGGGAGCCAAGAGCGAAGGATGTCAAGCGCACTTCAGGAATAGTCATCTTCGTCATCTCTGCGTATTACATAGCAGTGTGCTCAGAGCATAGTGAGGCACTGCTTTGGCTGCCTCTCCTACAGGCACACAGTTCTTCTGCACGAGAGGAACTTGAATATGTGTGGAATGCGGCATGGCACCGCCACCAGGTCTACTGCCACGCAGAGGCATCTTCCTCCTGCACATCTTAGCTCATGAGTGACTGTGAAATTGATTTCCTCCCCACGCTCCTGGGGTTAAGATGCGTCTGCCCCCAAAGACAAGCGATAAGGTTTGCGTGGTGGCTTCTAAACGCATCATATAATTACAGCTTCCTAGATTCAGAACGCCTATCCCGCTCTTCCACACAGGAGGTAAAGGCAACCTAACCAAGGAGAGGGAGCTATGGAGAAGCTCCCGGGCTTGGTCCTGGTTCAGACACGAGGTTGGATGGCAGTGCGATTCTCTCACAAATGAAGGACTCTGAGGGGACATACGACGACATGAGTTAAAAGCAGACTACACTGAGCCTACCTGCACCCACGTAGAGACCCTGAATGTGCAGCCGGGTATGCAAATATGAAACTCAGAGGAAACATCTAGATAGAAATATCACTGAGAGTCACATACTAGGATAGCAATTCAAAATGAATGAATACAGCAGAGAACGGTCCAGGGGGCTTGAGAGAGAAGGAGGTTGCCAAGGCAGGAACAGAAAACCAGGATGAGGGGTGAAAATGGGCACAGCCAGCTTGAAAGAAGAATGGGCAGAGTATCAAAGCGCATGAAGCCCAGCCGAGGCTTTAAAGATAAGAAAGGCATGCTAAGTGCTAACATATGACAACATTGACACCTTTGGACACCTCTGTAGCTAAGAATCTCCATTTCAGAGCTCAGCACCCTTCAAGAAGCAAGGAAAGCGAATCCATTTTTGCCTTTCAGGTCTAGCTCAGGCTCTTCTCTTTGACACTACTAAAATTCCCATTAAGAAGTAGGATGTGAGAAAATGTATTTCTCATGATACCCATGATGGCACAGTACAACCCAGAACAGCCCATCCTTGTCAACTTGATATTAATATATTCACTTCTTCGGTTATGTTTAATTCCCAAATAAACACAAAAGCAAGATCACACTGCCGTAGAACATGATTCAGCTAGTGAGCTTTGCCACTCATCTGACTCTGGACTGAGCCTTTAAACACTGTTACAAAAGGCTATCGGGTCTACTCCTTCCATGGCTAGACTAGTCTGCTCATTCTCTGTAAAATGAATTCCTC
The DNA here is from genome assembly GCF_000317375.1 of Microtus ochrogaster. Lineage (NCBI taxonomy): Eukaryota > Metazoa > Chordata > Mammalia > Rodentia > Cricetidae > Microtus > Microtus ochrogaster. The sequence goes on from NC_022031.1 coordinate 43,059,841, forward strand.
AGTCCAAGGACCAGGCTCTGCGGGAAAACTACGGGGCCGCAGCAAACGAGGCGTTCTGTAAGAGCAATGCGCTTCTCTTTCTGTAGTGAAGACGACACAATATTATCATCCTCAATCAGCTGGCCTGAAAAGCGGTACCCAGTTTTGCTGGTGTTTTCTGTTGGCTGCTGGACATAACCGTGGAAGAAACCAAACTGGCTTTAGTGAAAGACAGCTCACGGTGGTAGAGACCCTCTACCTTGAAGCCATGGGTACCTTATAGGTGTACTGAGCAAGAACAGGAGTAAATGGGGAAAAGACTGACAACCAGGAACAAAGTTATCCTGTCTACCGGGTAAGGTTATCTTTTGGTGAGATTACTCACCTGGGGCACAAATGCTGTGTTTGTTTAGGAAAGTCTGTCTTTATAACCGTTCTCTAGACACCACTATCTCCAATTTCCTAACCGTCTTTCTTCTCACTTCCTGAACAGGCAAACTGTTCATAAATGGATACACGGGCACACTGTTCAAACAATGACCCCTAGGGTTTCTATTGCTGTGGTTGAAAACCATGACCAAAAGCAAGTTGGGGAAGGGGAGGTTTTATTTCAGCTTAAGTTCTTGGGTTATACTATGGGAAGTCAGGGAAAGCAATCAAGGCAGAAACCTGAAGGCAGGAACGGACGCAGAGGCTATGGAGAAAGGCTGCTCAATTGCTTGCTCCTCCTGGCCTGGTTAGTTTGCTTTATTTTCCTCCTGCCACCAAGTTTGCTTTCTTATACACCCCAGGACTAAGTACTCATGAATGGCATTGCCCACAATAGTCTGGGTCCTTCTATATCAATCATCAGTCAAGAAAATGCCCATAGGCCTCCCTATGGGCCAATCTGATAGTACATTTTCTTAGCTGAGATTTCTTCTCTGATGATTTTAGCTTGTATCAAGTTGACAAAAAACAAAGAAATTCACTAACCAAGGATGCTGCCCTGAGATACTCATTTCAACACTGTCTTTCCCGGCTGTATCTCAGTGGGTTATATCTCTACAAGCATCTAATACCAGCTTCTTCCAACATTCTTAGAAGACATCTGTAAGTTTATCCCTATTGCTTTCTTTCTCCATCAGCTGGCCGTGAGGAATACCCTGTGAGGCCATGGGCACAGATTAAGAAAAGAGAGACAATATAACAGAAGCTGGGCTCCTGGAGATCTGAGCCACGTGCCAATGCAATATCTTTGTCTACCTGAGATCAATTCCATGCGTTCAGCCTGATGGTGAAGTGTTTCTATGCACTCAACATTATAGCTTAGTGTGTCAATCATGATATACTTCGATGGGCAGCTCAGGTCACGTGATAGTGCTGTGTTCAATAGAGAAGCAGTTAGTCTCTACTGGGGCCCAGGAACAAGTCATAGGCTGCTTCCTGAAGAATAGTAATTTGAAAAGGATGACACAGTTTTGTTACAAATTCTTGTGTGCATACACTCCACATATATGTGACTGTTAGCTCTGACCAGACATTCTGAGAACCACTGGATGGTGTCGACCCGAACACCTGCTTTTTGTGGCCTTTACTAGTAGGCACGGAGGAAAAGGCTTTTACCCTATCGGTCCTTAGCAGAGAAACCATTGTTTTGCTTCAGCAAAGAACCCCCTGGGGCTGCAGTAGAGCAGGCAGTCAAGAAGAAGTGTGACTGGCAGAAGCAAGAAGAGAAAGGACAAGCAGCGTTGTGATGAGTGGATTAAAGAAAAAGAAATAAAAGGAAAAACAATGACTGGGCCCAGGTTTGGGCACCAGATGAATGAAAAAGTAAAAAGAGAAAGGAAGGAAAGGAAAAGATATGACTGCTCCTAGGTACGGTGGAAGAGGAAGTTTATTATGGATATGTGGGAGAGGGTAGTCAGAGGCAGGGACATATGGAAGAGTCTAGAGCGAACATGACCAGACTGAGCTGTGCCCTGTGTGTGTGTGTGTGTGTGGCGGGGGAGACGACCAAATGCAGTAGCCAGGATGCCCAAAGACAGCAGACGAAAAGGCCAGTTAAACTGATGACAACTTGTACTGGAGAGGATGTGGGGTAACGGGAACGCTCCTGCATTGCTGGTGGGAGTGCAAACTGGTACAGCCCCCTTGGATATCAGTATGGCGATTTCTCAGAAAATTAGGAAACAGCCTTCCTCAAAACCCAGCAATACCATTTTTGGGTATATACCCAAAGGATGCTCAAACGTACCACAACAATATGTGTTCAACTATGTTCATGGCAGCTTTGTTTGTTATAGACAGAACCTGAAAACAACCTAAATGTCCCTCCACCAAAGAAAGGATAAGGAAAATGTGGTACACAATGGAGTACTACACAGTGGGGGAAAATAATGACATCTTGAAATTTGCAGGCAAATGGATGGATCTAGAAAACATCATATTGAGTGAGGTAACCTAGACCCAGAAAGACAAATGTCATATATACTCTCTCATAAGCGGTTTTAAGACATAAAGCAAAGAAAACAAGCCTACAATTCACAATCCCAGAGAACCTAGACAACAATGAGGATCCCGAGAGACATACATGAATCTAATCTACATGGGAAATAGAAAAAGACAAGATCTTCTGAGTAAATTGGGACCGTGGGAATTATGGGGAGGGGAGAAAAAGGAAGGAGAGCAGAGAAAAATGTATAGCTCAATAAAATCAATTTTAAAAATTAATTAATAAAAAAGAAGAGCTGTAATTTTAACCAGGAATCAAAACTTCTTAATGTACTAATAAACAACGACATTCTTAAAAAAAAAAAAAAAGAAAAGGCCAGTTAACTAAAATGGTTAGATTATATAGGGAAAGTCAGCTGAGGGAAAGGTAGCCCAGTCCCTAGGCTGGAGAAGCTTAGGGTAGGGGATGGGGGATACCAGCCAGGAGGGCCCTATAACAGGTAGGGACTGAGGGCTGCTGGGAGAACCTGGAGTGTCTTTGGGTTTGCCTTTTGTGCCAGATTTTAAACTTTACACTTAGGACCTCTGCCTAACTCATCCAGATAGTGACGCCTTCAGGGTATAAGGACTGTTACACTTTCACTGTGTGTGTGTGCACACTCCCCTCTGAGGCCAACAATGACCCTGAGTTGGGATCACTCAGGAATCCCCATTCCAAGCCTAACCAAGATAACTCCACTAAACCAGACATGGGTTTTGTAAATCAGTATTTTATTCTTTTAGCGCACACACACACAAGTATACATACATACATACATACATACATACATACATACGTACATATATGTGTATGGATGCATGCATGTATGATGATCAGCTAGATGACCCAGAGGGAAAAGGCCCTTTCCACCAAGCCTGACTTGAGTCGGGTCCTCGGAAATCCACGAGATGGAGGGACAGAAATATCTCTCTCAAGTTGGTCTCTGACATTCGCACGTGTGCTATGACACATGTTTGCTTACACACACACACATACACACACACACATATACACACCAAAACAAGTAAATAAATAAATGTAAATTTTTAAACTGTTACTCTTTGTGTAGAAGGCTTAGTTCACAATTTTAAACATTGATGCGCAGACGTTTTCTCATCAAGTTATTTGTTTAAAAATGTATTTGTTACTTGAAAAGCTATGTTTGCTTTATACATGGTCTTCCCGCCTCTAAAGGAAGGACTTGTGTTCTAGGCAGATCTGAGAACTGGAAAGTGGAGTGATGGGCAGATGTGGAATGAGGCTGCAGGAGTCTGGAGGACAATCATAGAGGGAGAGAGAAGTTTCTGCAGAGGAAGCCTGCCGCCCACAACAGAAAATGGGGTAAAGAGAAGATCCATTTAAATGGATTTTTTTACTAAGGTTTGAAATAGGATTTTGTCATAGAAACCTTCTTTCATTAACCCCTTAGAGATTTTCAGCAAAAATATTCTCTTCCTATATACATGTAGAAGGATTGGTTGGTAGACTTCTACCGGGAAAATGCCTGCATTGGCTACAGCTTCACTAATAGGCTCAGAGTGAGAGTTATGACCGCTCCAGGAAGCCTGCTATGCACCCCAGTGGCTCTGGCCGATGGAACAATGCTGTGCATTGTTACAGAGGAGCAACGAGTGGTTTCTGCCCTATAAGAAGACACGTGGAAACAGATTACTCTTTGTTGTAGGTAGGTAGAGGCCTGAAGCAATCTGCCCTTTACTTAGAACCAGCATTCACCTATTCCTGAGGTAACCAAAGGGCTGATGCCACAGCCTTAAAAAGAAATTAATAAAGAAAAGTGAATCAATCGTGCTGTAAGGCATGTTGTCCTGGACAGATCTTGGCAGCCAGAGTGACGGGTCCACAGGCTCTTGCATCTTTGGGAGAAATATTTGCTTTCTCTGTACAGAACTGAACTAGAGGCTTACACTTAGAGTTACACTGGTCTTGCAGAGACATACGTGCCCTTGTGTGCGCACATGGGAAGGTGTGAGGAAGAGAAAGGCAGTGGGACTTAGAAGAAACACCCACTGTTCCCTGGTACAGTTTACAAAAGGATCAAACTCACTGATTCATTGACTACCAGATACTTAATGCTCAACGCATGGACCATAAGACTAAGACAAGGAGCCTATGTCAGATCTTGATGTTACTCAACTCCTCTCAACCTTAGGCAATGCCACCTTAGGCAAATTAGCAAAGGGGCATGGAGGGAGTTTAGCACAACACGTAGTATCTCAAGCTGTCTCAGATCCATTACCTTGGCAGTAAAAATGCATAATATAGAAAATACTGACACTGGGTCATCCAGCATTTAATGGCTTTGTCGGAACCTGAAGGTGAGGTCATACTTTTGTAGGTCAGCTGGAAGGTCTTCTGAAGAAGTAAAATTCCCAATGTCACTTGTCCCAAATGAATGGCCAATATTAAATAATGAGAAATGGGCTGGAAATGAAAGACAGAAATATTTTGAAGGAAATAAGTCCCAGAACTCCTGAAAGAAATACAGAGTTGTAGGGAGGTTTCTGGGCAGAAGCCAAACTCTCAATAAGCGAACAAGAGAAAAGGACTCCAACTGTTTGAAGGAGATACTTCTCCTGGCAGGAAAGTCACCTCTGAGGAGCAGAGGGGTTATAATTTGAGCCACCTCGCTTCCTCATAATCTGTAACTCACTGAGAAGACAATGTCCATAGCTATGCCCACCTAAAAGTCACGCCGGGACCTCAGTGGCATAAACCAAAACTTTGCTGTCTTCTCAGTCTGTGTCCCAGAAGTTTGAACCTCATGGTAGGGATGGCTGCTCTCTGATGACCAAGCCTCGGCTATGAAGGGATGAAGGTTGGGGTCTGGTTGGGGGGATCCCGTGGCTTGGATCACTTCGCTGGAAGGGGTACCCATGGTTGATACTGGTTTTGTTGGCGACCTCAGTCGGGTTGTTGGCTGGAAGAAGTACAAGTGACCTCTTGATAAGATGTCCCTGTATGAGCTAATTTGAGTTTCTTTGTAGCTGTTTCATGGCCATGTTCTAAAAGTATTTCATAACAGCCAAGCAGAACAGTTATCACGTTTCATCTGGCCTTGAAAGTCATGTAACATCCTCTAAAATCAAGGCCATCCAAACATCATGAAGCAGAACACAGATTCTACTTTTCCATGGAAGGCAGTCAGTCACATTGTAAGAAAAGCCGGGGCGGTGAGGATGACCCTTTGGGTCATCTGTGGAAAATTCAGTTTGCCTCAGATGAATGCTATTACAGCTGAACCTCTCTCTTATCTGGACCTTGGGAAATTCTTTTCATGTCCCTTAACAGCTAAAGCAAATGCCAAGTCATAGAAATTCTGCTCTGTTTGGGAGCTCAATAGCATAGCATTTCTTTGAAAGTTAAGTTGGGCCAGGCAGTGATGGTACACACCTTTAATCCCAGCACTGGGGAGGCAGAGGCAGACTGATCTCTGTGAGTGTGAGGCCTGACTGATCTACAACACAAGTTCCGGGACAGCTAGAACTGTTACACAGAGAAACACTGTCTCAAAAAAACAAGAGAAGAAGAAGAGGAGGAGGAGAAGAAGAAAGATACCATGTTGGAAAACTGGGAAACCACAGGAGCAGTGGGGGTAGCATGGAGACCGGGAAAAGAAGGAAACAAATGAAGTTCACAAAAGAAAAAGTTTATGTATATGGAACCAGTTCCAGTTAGAACAAAGAGACAACCAACTTTTCCCACTGAAGTGGGAACTGTAAACCATTGGCTGAGACAAAACATTTGTTGTAAATGTGTATAAACATGGAGCATTCTACAGGACTTGTCAGTGTGGGCTCAAATGGGGAGTATGGCTCAGACTCCCCCAGAAATGCTTATATTTCAAAATCACATGGTGATTTGCACTAATACCTGTTATAAATTTCTTGTGATGAGCTTACCATATTCATGGTTTATCCTCTTAAGCTAGTTTTTTTTTTAACGTTTTAATGTTTTATTTATATACTAAGTATCCATCATCTTCATTTATGTTGCTTCTTCTGTAGTTTGTGAAACTATTTAGCCATCGCCTCCTGGAACATTCTAGCACCAGGTGACAGCAAAATCTAAGGGATGAGATAAAATTATTGGCAGGGAAGTCAACCCCTAACGGAAGGGAAATCAACACCTAAGGGAAATCTACTTCAGCCTTCAGCATAGTCAAAAGGGAACTAAAAATTTGTTACTTCCTTATTCTCTCTCTCTCTCTCTCTCTCTCTCTCTCTCTCTCTCTCTCTCTCTCTCTCTCTCTCTCTCTCTCTCTCTCTCTCTCTCTTATTCTCTTGATTACACTTAGCTATTGTTCTCTCCCCCACCCCAATCCCCACCTCATCTCTCTTCCCAGCCCCTCTGGCTCTCATTCTGTCTCTCTTGTCCTGCCTCATTCTAGTGATGAATTTTCCACCTGGAGCTCCCCTCCATCCTGTCCTTCCCCTTACACTCTTGTAGACACAGAGAAAAAGCCAAGCAACTCAATGTACTCGGCCAAGAACCAGGTTCACAAGAGCAAGGACCAAGGTAGCTGGGTTCAGAAAGAGCAGTGTAAACTAAACTGGAATCTTAACAAGATCTAAGATCTGAAGAATAGCAATCAAGTTCAAACACTGATTCCACAGAACCGGGAGCACAAACAGACTCAGGCAGCAGCAACCAAAGAAGAGCTGTGATGCACAGACAGGTAAGAAAGCAAACCATGTGCGCCAATAAAGGCCCACGAGGACAAGCCACGCGTGGGTGGGAGGGTGGAGGGTATTCTGAGCCAGCGTCCAGACAAAGAAGCTGCTACACTGTGTTGTCTTCCAATGCATCCAAGACTTGAACTTCTAAATCCTACACGAGTCTCCATTCTACCCAGGCTGGCGGAAGGGCAGAGTACTAGGAACCGTCGGTGCTTTTACTTTGCTCTTGTTGAACAGTTCACTGGCTCACGGTGTTTCTCTGTGAATCTGAGGGGACCCCCAGGTCAGATGGGAACGCGAATGCTAATGGAACCTTGCCTGCAGACACAGCAGTGATCAGAATGGCAGGTCCAATTTGCTCTTATTTTGAGAAGCTCTGCCTTAGTTCACTTCAGATTTTATCTGGACAGAGCCTAGTACTTAAGCTGTCAACCTGGATAGAGATGCATACGCTCTAAATACAAAATCATTTTAAAGTCCGTCAAATGGATTTTTTTAAGTTGGTGAATAACTCAAAATTGCCAAGCAACTTCATTTTCAGGTGCATCCTTAATCATGACATGGCTCCAAATAGTATTTTTCCAATAATTATATTTTGTAGGCATCTTTAAAAATGGGTATAGAAGCATTTAGGTGTTTTCGATCCTTTTTCCTCGTTGTTTTAAAAAGGTCTAGGATTCAGTCTTTGGAACACGTATCAAACTCTCAAATTAGACGCCGTCATTTGAAGAATCCCTAAAAGGCTTGGCGAGGAGTCTATTGTAATCTCTCTTCATTCCTGAAGCTTTCTGCATAGCTGCCTGTTTCACTGGGTGACTGTAAAAATGGATTTTCATGTCATACTCTTAAAGCAGGAACAACAGTCTTTGTTCCGTACCGTATTTCAGAATATTCGCAGGTGTCAGCAGGTAAGATGATTCCGGGGTTTGCTTTTAGAAAGAGACAATCTGCCATGGCCAGTAACTACTGCCTTTTAGAGGGTAGCTGCTCATGTCTGGCCTTACAAACCAAGAGCTGGACTGTCTTCACCAAGCAGGCGTTTATGGACACCTAGCCCCAAGATATAGTCAGAATAGCCACGGAGAAGGGTTTTGAGTCTCCAAATAGGCCTGAAAGGGAATTTGACATGACCACCAGAGCCTATACCTCAGGAATCTGATTTAATAACATAGGAAGACACACACACACAACACACATACAACACACACAGCATTGTGACACACACTAGCAAGCCCCGATATACAAAACAAGAAGCTCACCTGCTGTATGTGTAACTGTCACTTGGATCCTCTGATAAAGAAATTTTTCATCTCCAGATAGATCTACACAGAAAGCCAATTATTATCAGAAGTTTGCTGCATATAAGCATAACTCAGAACAAGATAGGCAGCACATAATTCAAATGTCTAAAAGCTTTGTCTGTGATACAGTCCGATGTCCTTGTCTCCATAAGGAACAAAATTAAAGCCCTCTTTTGCTTCTTCATCTGGGCTTGATTTAATGGGGGTTTTCTAGTTCTGATATTTTATACTCAATTTCAACTCGATTTCCATTTTCTTCTGGAGAAAATGGAGGCATAATAGGAATTCAAAAGAGACACAAGCACAGAGAACTGTCTCAAGACAAGAGGAGAAGGAGTTAAGTGCCCTTAACTACTTTACATGACTTCAAAGGTCCCTAAACCTAGAGGAATTGCTTCAGCAGTATTCAATAAGCAGCCAGACATCCCCGAGACGCTAAAGATGTCACCATAGAAGAGGGGCTTAAGCCCTAGAAACGAGCACACATTCTGATGTCCCAAACAGGGAAATGAATCCAACCTAGAAGGACAGGAAAATGAATCTGAGGTACATCTCCAAAGTTCACTGAGTGCGCAGTTCCGGGGCTTGCTTCCATGCCTTGCCACGTGTAGCTGCTGTGTACTTGCTATCCGGTGCCTAGCCACACTTGGCTACTGTGTTCCAAATAGATTCTAAATAGCAATAAACTTTGTCCAGCAAATTCCACCCTCAGGTCTTGTACCTCTCCAGTCTTTTCTGGCATTAGAAGGCATCTTTTCAGTTCCACGAGACTGCCTTGATTTAAACCCCACCCTCTCCCCTCTTTATTTGTTTTTCTAAAACAGGATGTCAAGTAGCCCAGGCTGGCCTGAACTCTATGTAGTTGAAGCTGGCTTGAAACTCCCAATCTCCTACCTCGCCTTTTAAGTACCGGGATTACAGGTGCGTACCACCACACCTAACTTCCGATTTCCTTTCTAAAACTGTGTTTTATTTTTTTCACAGGCAGAAAGTCACTGACCATTTGGAGACTGAATGGATTTTTGTTTTGTTTTTTCAAAACCAAAATCTCTTTAAAAAATAAACAAGAAAAAGAAGATGAATGAATGGTACCAGGCTTTTTCTTTCGGGCCATCAACCAGCTCCCAAATCGCGAAGTGGAGGCTTATTATTTGTTCTGAACGCTCTGCCTAGCTTAGGCTCGCTTTTTGGCTATTTTTTTTAACTTAAATTAACCTGTTCCTATTTATCTACCTTTCACCTTGGAGCGTTTTCGCTTTCATTCTGTACGTCCTACTCTGTCACTGCTGGCTTGCAGCTGCCTGACTGGCCCTGGGCACCTCCTTCTCCGTATCCCCCTCTCTCTTTCTTCCTTTCTCTATCTCTCCCTCCCTTGTTCTCTCTTCTTCTTCCTATTTATTCTCTCTGCCAGGCAGCCCTGCCTATCCATCTTCTGCCTAGATATTGGCCATTCAGCTTTTTATTAGTTCAATCAAGTTCCTTAGGCAGGCAAGGTGAAATAGCAGCACATCTTTACAGAATTAGACAAGCGCAGCATAAGCAAATGTAACACATCTTTACCTAATTAAAATAATATTCCACAACAATGAACTTTGATCAACTTCATGAGAGGAAAGTGAAGATTAAGCATAAACCAAAGGACCGATTTCATTGTGGGTCTTGTAAATTAGCCCTGAAAGTGATCTCTTAAGGGATTTTTTTTATTTATTTATTAAAGATCTCCGTCTCTTCCCCACCACCGCCTCCCATTTCCCTCCCCCTCCCCCAATCAAGTCCCCCTCCCTCCTCAGCCCTAAGAGCAATCAGGGTTCCCTGCCCTGTGGGAAGTCCAAGGAACCCCCACCTCCATCCATTTCTAGTAAGGTGAGCATCCAAGCTGCCTAGGCTCCCACAAAGCCATTACGTGCAGTAGGATCAGAGACCCAGTGCCATTGTTCTTGAGTTCTCAGTAGTCCCCATTGTCCGCTATGTTCAGCGAGTCCGGCCTCATCCCAGGCCTTTTCAGACCCAGGCCAGCTGGCCTTGGCGAGTTCCCAATAGAACATCCCCATTGTCTCCATATGTGGTGCACCCCTTGCGGTCCTGAGTTCCTTGTTCGCGCTCTCTCTCCTTCTGCTCCTAAGGGATTTTTTTTTTATTGAATAAAATATCTTTGACATCTTCAAATTCTTAAAAACTTTCTTGCCCCAATGTTCAAGTTGTAAATTTAAATGGTAGGAAAGATTGGATGTAGGAATAAAAACAAGCTTTTCTATGCCTTCTTTTCTTCTAGTTTACTTTATAATCTAAACAATATGAATAGTTTAGTAACAGGACCAGTTGCATTTTATTTCACAGGCATTTTCACGTGTTTGTTTTTAAAAAAATCGAGGTAGCAGATTTCATCTTCTAATGTCCTCATCAGTTATAAATGTTAGCGATTTTATTTAAATTTAAGCAGATTTTTTATTAAAAATAAAATCATAATTTCTCCATTTCTCCCTCATCCTTTTATCCCCTCCCAAGTCATCATTGTCCTCACACCCCTCTCAAATTCATGGCTTCGTTTTCTGCAATTCTTACTGTTACATAAATGCATGCAAACAAATATGCAACCTGCTGAGTCCATTCAGGACTGTGTGTTTATATCTTTAGAACTGACCACCATTTAGAGGGCTCATCTCTGGTGAAGACGACATCTCCATCTCTCAGCAATCAATGGTTGCCTGTAGCTCTTCATTTAAGGTTGGTTGGCCTCAGTGAAATTTTCGCTTCTATGTTGTTACTCATATGGTATTGTCCTCATTCAGGTCTTGTCTAAGCAGCCATATTGTTTAGATTTCATGATGCAACTTCTCTGAATGTCTAGAGGACACCATCTTGCAGCAGACTTTTTGGCCCTTTGGCTTTTACAACTTTCCTGGCCCCTTTTCTGAAATGCTCCCTGACTTGAGGAGGGGTTTTACCGTAGGTTTGTCTGTTGGGGTTGGGCACTAGTGGTGGCTCTCTGTGATTGTCTCTTCTGCTGCAAAAAGAAGCTTCTTTGGAGGCCAGCCTGGTCTCTTCTGCTGCAAAAAGAAGCTTCTTTGGAGGCCAGCCTGGTCTCCAGAGCAAGTTCAGGACAGCCAGGGCAACATAGCCAGACCCTGTTTCAAAACAAAGAAGTTTTTGGATGAGATGTGGAAGCCACATCTGTGGGTCTAGCAGTAAGTAGTTAGGAATTATACTGGCAAACAGAATTTTTCCAGCACAGAAAAAAAAAAAAGATTTAAAGATTTTTAACTTTGCATCTTAAAGTCTTTTGAAAACAAAATTCAAACTTTGAATGCAAAAAATACTTAGTTGTCAATAGATTTGTTATATTCAATTATCTCATTAAACATGACTTTCACCAAAATTTCAAAGTTGGGAGACAGTGTTAGCGTCTAAAAGTACTGGTTGTAATGTGACTTTCTCAACACAATCCATCTGTGTCAGTTTCCCCTAGGGATGTTTCAACTCAGCTTCACAAAATGTTAATTAAATAAGAAATAAGTATAGGAGTTGGTATCTATTAATAATCTACCTCATTCTAGAATGGATTGAAAATGATTTACTAAACTACCTATAACACAACAAGATTTCATAAGAAGCAAGGAAAAATAAATAAACTGAGGAGAGGATTCATATTCAAACCTTTAAAGTCCTATCATGGAGGACTGACTTATGTTGGTGGAGGACTGGCTTACATTTCTGGAGGACTAGCCAGGTTAAGTTCCCAACCTCTTAATGCCCCATAGTAGGAATTAAATTTCAACATGAGTTTTAGAGGGGACAAACCACATGGATGTTTGACAGTCTCTCACTATGCCACTTCTCTACTCTGAGTGCTTTGGTAAGCCCGACATCGTGACTAAATGCCCAAGTCGCTGGTTTTGGAGTACTTTTGTAGAGATCAGTTGAAATTACGTGGCGCTAGTAAGAAAGAAACACGGAACACGCAACAAACCCGCTTTTGAGTTTATTAGGGGGTACGTGTACAGATCTGGAGACGTCAGTGTGCAGAGAAAGAGAGAGATGGTGCATCCGGCTTTTAAAAAGCTGCATAGCTCATGCGCACAGGGGGTTGACGTGGCTACATCATAAGCAGAAGACAGGGCTCGTGCATGCGTGCAAAGGCTTAGCTGAGTCATGTGTGGATGATGCCACCACGCATGCTTGTGGGTCACGTGGGGACCTCGGGGCCATTAAGCACTGCTGCCTAAGGGTTTGTCCGAACAGGCATGGCCCTAGAACTGGGAAGTGTCAGCCAGTTGTGGCTGAAATCATAACACAGTGCTTCACCCTTGCTAATTGTGCCGTTTGTGAACACGTCTGTTGATTTATTCAGACCCGGAGCTCCTGGAGGTAGCAAAAGGGGCCTTGTTAACTCTCCGTCATTATTTTACAGTTCCAGTGGCTGGCGGGCCAGTAGAGTCAAACCGCCTGAAAGTTTGAAGGAAGTATTTACCAGATGTCTAGAAAGCTCCAGCTATCAATTGTGCCTTTTAATGGATGTTAAGCACGGGGCTTAAGAAATACTGCTACATTTAAAGCCATTTACTTGGGTTCAGAGCATTGCTTTTCTCAAACGTTCACCTACATTAGCAAAATGACCTATCAATTTATTTCCAAGGAACAAGTACAGACTTCTCTTCCTTTAATAATGATCTGCCAAAAAATATTACTGTATCTTTGGCTATAGAAAATATAAACATTACTCAAAAACCTTTTGCAAAATACCGAAGCCTACACGTGAGGAGAAACATCCCCTAATGGGTAGGACAATGGGATTTGGAACTTGCTGGGCTGTGAGAGGGGAGGTGGGGCTCTTTGCGGATTTTGTTGATTTCCAATTCCTTAAATGTATTCCACTAGTTGGGGGATTAAAAGGTTTACTGGGGAGTGTCAGTTGTCTAAAGACTGAGGAGAGACTCAATAATCCTGTGAAAGAGAGTTCTGCAACTGGAATGTCGAAAGACTTGGTGTCTCGAAAGTAATTTTGCCCTTTCTTATACTCACTTGGTTCTTTGATAACAATACAGCTGCCTGAGAAGAAATGGCAGGCTTCAGGAGCTTAATTTCCACACTGTTTGCATGACCCTTTCTCTCTCTCTCTCTCTCTCTCTCTCTCTCTCTCTCTCTCTCTCTCTCTCTC
>NC_022031.1:43073545-43075175 GCF_000317375.1 Microtus ochrogaster
TCTCTCTCTCTCTCTCTCTCTCTCTCTCTCTCTCTCTCTCCCTCTTTCCCTCTCTCTCTTTCCCTGTCTCTGTGTCTGCCTGTCTGTCTCTGTCTCTGTCTGTCTCTCTGTCTCTGTCTGTCTCTCTGTATGTGTGTGTGTCTCATTGCATTTCTTAGTTTTTGCTTCTGGAACAGGGACCTCCAGTTGTTAGCTGCACCCACATTAAAGACTGTTATCTTGGAGGACTGAGCCCTATATTATTTGGTACCATGCCCCCTCCCTTGATGGCTTCCATTATTCATTGTTCTCTGGGGCTGCTTTCTCTGACTCTCACGTAGCCTCTCCATCTCTCTTTTCATGGTCATGCTGGTGAGATGAATCTGGTCTCTCTATTCATTTGTCAAGTGCTAACTCCCAGCTCTCTAGAATATGACTGCATTGGAAATAGAGTCTTTAGAGGGGCAATTAAATTAAAATGACCTCACCAGGGCGAGTCCTAACTGATTGTGAATGGTGTGCTTAGAAGAAGGGGAAATTTGGACAGACATGAAGAGAGAAGGAATATGAAAGTTTTGTGAGAAGCTAACCATCAGAGAGGAGGCTTGGCACAAATTTCTTCCTCCCAGCATGTGAGAATAAACAGTCCTGGAGCACCTGGATCTCAGGCATCCAGTCTTGAGAGTCTGAGAAAGTAAAATTGTGTGATTAAGCCACCCAGACTGTGGTACTTTGCCATGGCAGCCCTAGGAAACTAGAATAATGTGGCATTTCTTTTTCTACCCCCATTACTTTGGACATATCTGTCTTTATACTTAAAGTGAGTTTCTTATAGACAATGCATAGTTGAGTTACATTGTTTATCTGGTGTTATACCTACAAAAATTGGTATATTCTTACAATTCACATATAAACAAGCCATTTAACATCTACCGTGTCCATAAATTTTTCTGTTCTTTACACTCCTTCTCCCTTCTGTCTTTTTTGATACATCAGTTATTTTTTTAAAAAATTATTTTGTGGTTTCCCTAGAGTATAATATATGTACATATATATATACACATAATATATGTATGTATAAATATATATTGCAATTAATCTAACTCCACTTCCAAATAACATATTACCACAGCAAAGATACCTTTTTTCTTTTTACTCTTTTTATTCTTTTTATTTTTGAAGTTTTATAAGTATGTGTGTTTTTTTTGTGGATCACATGTGTATCTGGGGTCCATGGAGGCCAAAAGAGGACCTCAGCTCCCCTGGAACTGAGGTTGCAGATGGTTGTGAGCTACCATGTGGGTGCTGGGAATCAAACCCAGGTCCTCTGAAAGAGGAACCAGTGCTCTTAACAACTGAGCCATCTCTTTCTGAAAATAGCTTCCAATCGAGTATTCCTCCTCACCCTTGAAATGCTGCATGCTTTATGTATTATGTTATATGCTTCTCCAAAGACTATATTTGTACAGTCATTGTTACCGTTATTACTTGGCGCAAAAAAAAGATTTTCAGGGACAACAAGACATACGGATTGGCCAGGCGGTGGTGGCGCACGCCTGTAATCCCAGCACTTGGGAGGCAGAGGCAGGCGGATCTCTGTGAGTTCGAGACCAGCCTGGTCTACAAAGGGAGTTCCAGGACAGGCTCCAAA
>NC_022031.1:43075275-43088403 GCF_000317375.1 Microtus ochrogaster
CGAGACCAGCCTGGTCTACAAAGGGAGTTCCAGGACAGGCTCCAAAACCACAGAGAAACCCTGTCTCGAAAAAACCAAAAAAAAAAAAAAAAAAAAAGACATACTGATTGATGTATTACAGTGCAGAAAGTAATTGTCCAGGGAGGATCACATTTCAAGGTGGAAGAAGGAGCCATATTTAGAAACATTAGGAACACCAGCAAAGAAATAGCCCAGGACTTATGGGTAGAATCTGGACCTACAGAGAGGGAGCTACAGTCTGTAGAGCATTCCAGGAAGAAGGTATAATCTATATTGCAGAAAGGACTGATGTACAGAAAACACGGAGAATTTCAATTTCCATAGAATTGAGAGCAATGAATATAAATCTAGAAGGTAGATGGGGTCCTTGAGGAATTTCTCTTCATTTATGGCTGTGCATCTTTCATGTAACATTAATTGACCACAAAAATAACTAAGATAGCACATTACTCAAGACGCATTAGAATTGTCTAATTAAACAACTTTTATTATCACTTTAATAATAAGCATTTTGTGCTGGCTGGTGGTGACGCATGCCTTTATTCCCAGCACTCAAGAGGCAGAGGCTCAAACTATGAGTTTGAAGCTAACCTGGTCTACAAAGTGAATTCCAGGACAGCCAGAGCTGTTACACAGAGAAACCCTGTCTTAAAACAACAACAACATCAAGAAGCATGTTTGTTATGTTCTAATGGGAAACATAGTAAAAAAGCTGAAGTTGAGCTAGGATGATAAAGTTTGCTTTATTCAATGACATTAATTCTGACATCATCAAAATCAAAATTACCCTAGGAAGATATTGAAATTGCCCATAAAACTCATGCAGTGTGGTTTTATGCACACAACCTTATGTGAAAAGGCATCTACTCAGACAGAGTAAAGGGTTGGGAAAATGTATACTAGTTTTTATTTTGTTTCGTTTGAATCTCCTTGGTTCAGTTAGGAACTCAGGAAAACTTTGTCCTGTAGCAGTAGACCTGTCCCTAATAGCTTCATGGCTTAGGGCAAGAGCACAAAAAGGGCATATGGCTTCTGTGTGCGTATTGAAAGATTATACCTGCTAGCCAAACTGTTAGATTAAGTGGTTTTATCTTTCTACATGACACACCTAAGTTAGAGCAAACATCATATAACTACCAAGAAGGCCAAAGTCAATCCTTGGGTGTCATGGCTCCCTATTGCACTAGAGATCTCCTTTCCAGAACTCAACTCTAATTATCTTTCATTCAAAAGGTCTTGTTTAACTGATTCTTGGTGTGTGTGACAGCAGAGGGTCTCAGTGAACCTGGAACTCATGATTCAATAAGACCAGCTGGCCAGCCAGCTCATGGGTCCTCCGGTCTGTCTGCGAAGTGTTAGGATTACAAACACATGCCTCAGAGCTTGGCATTTTATGTGGGTCCTAGGTGCCTTGATGCAGGTCTTCAATCTCGCACAGCAGGGTTTTTTTTCCCAGTTAAACCCTGTACTAACTTTCTTGTTTAACTGACTCTGACAATTAAAAAAAAAAAAGAAAGTGTTTACTGTGGTACTGCCTAATGTCTTTATTTTTTCTCCTTAGGATGAAAATTTGATTGATACCCCATTCTTTGAAATAAGGGTACCATAAACACTAGCACCCAGTATACCCCCAAAGAAAATCTAAATCTAAATCTCTTAGTAAATCATATATTTTATTTTAGAAATTGCTTTCAATGCTTTCTTAAACCCCTAATCCAATGGCCAAAATTCTCCCTCCACTTCCATTCCACCTGCAGACCTTAAAACAGAGTTTGCGCTGGGCGATGGTGGTGCACGCCTTTACTCCCAGCCCCCCGGGAGACAAAGGCAGGAGGATCTCTGTGAGTTCAAGGCCAGCCTGATCTACAACAGCTAGTTCTGGGACAGGCTCAAAGCTACAGAGAAACCCTGTCACAAAGAACAAAAAATAAAGCAAATAAGCAAAAAAAGAACTGAGTTTGCTTATAGTCGATGTGAACATCCTTAAGATTGTTGAAAACTACATCATTAAGGGATCCATTCTAAGCAACGATCTGATACACACACACACACACACACACACACACACACACACACACATATCCATGCATGCACGTGCGCGCGCACGTGCCACACACCACTGGCTGCCTGGGTCCGAGGGAATGACCATTCAGAGAGGAAGGACAGCAACCTGCACACACTTTAAAGCTTGTTCTTGCAGCACCTGGTCCAACTGGAACGACTTGAGAAGAAAATTAGGAGAACTCCTTTGTCACAAACAGGCTGAACTGGAATGAGTCACTTCAAATTTGTGCTTCGCCTCAGAGTCATCAACTATCATTTTAATAAGGACAGACACCCAAAGCACTGCAGCACGCTCTAAACAAAACCATAATTCGTTCCTGCTTCTATCTGTGTCCTTGGCCATTAAGTTCCCCCCCCCCAACACACACACCCACCCACCCTTTCACTCGTGAGCTTTGGAGGGCGGGGCCAAGGGGAATGGCACACCTCTCTGAGCTCCAGTTTCCACACACCCAAAGAGCTAAGGACACGTGGTTGTCTTCGCCAACAAAATTCAGCGAGCACAAGAAAATGTGCAGAAAAACTGTAATAGGAAGGGGGTTATCGAAATGTAAATCGTCGTAGACACACAGGACACAAGACGACCTCCAAAGCACGCGTGGAACCATTCCTCCAGGGGCAGGGACAGTCCATCCTGCCTCCCCTCCCGCTGGGACGAGAGGGGGCGGGGCCACTCGACCCCGCCCCCCGGAGGTGCCCCGCCCCTCTCGCGCCTGCGCAGTGAGTGTCGACGGCCTCGAGCGCCTAGGCGGGAGGTAAGGGGCTGTCGGGCGGCCTCCTCGGGGGCGCTGGGCTGCGCTGTGGCACCGCGGGCCGGGGTGTGGACGCCCGTGAGAGGCGCCAGGCAGCAGGCCCGGCTTCGGGTTGGTGCGAGCGCCGGTCCGCTTCTAGAAGTGACCGAGCCTCCCAGGTTTCAGTTTTGGAGCAGCTGTCGCAGCGGGCGCGGGGAGGACGGGACCCCGCGGTGCCAAGGCCTCCGGGGTCGCTGTGGAGAGATGGTCCCGGCCCTGGGTCTTCGGGTCCCCTGCCCAGCCACTCCGATGGGGGCGTCGGTGTGGTCCGGGTGCGCCCTGGTGACGCCGAGGGATACGACGCGACGCCGGTGCCCAGGCAGGACGCGGAGAGGCCGCAACTGCGGGGTCCGGGCCTGCACCCTAAAGTCAACACCCTGTGCGCCACCCACAAGCCCACGGGGACGCGTTACTTTTGAGGGGTGGTGTTGTCAACTGTTTGGGACACTATCTAGGAAAGGGGCTTTTTCACTTATAAGTAACTCTGGGGTAATTTACTTCACATTTGATTACTTTTTCTTCTTCGGGACCCTGAGTAAAAAAGGTACCCATCTCATCTTTGTTGTGAGTTCCAGGAGATCCAGTTTGTAAAGCACCTGACACCTTTTCACTGCAAGTGTGTGTGCCAGGAAAATGATTACAGCCCTGGCTTCTAAAAGTTCTTCCGTTCACGAAACAGCGATTCTTATACGTACACAAACACAAAAACTGTGAAGTAATTTACAATCATTGATAGTTCACGTAAGTAGCTGGGTGGTGGTGGCCACGCAGGGCGAGCTCTGGGAGTTCAAGGCCAGCCTGGTCTACAGAACAAGTTCGAGGACAGCCAGGGTTTCACGGAAAAACCCTGACTGGAAAAAAAAAAAAAAAAAAAAAAAACAGATCGCACAAGTAATACAGAAAACTACAGCGTTCCTTGTGTTAGCATTTTACATACCATACAAAGTACAGTCACCGAGATCAAGAGATTCACATTAGAGTAACTGGGTCTCTTGAGAGTCCACTCTCTTTATTAGAGTACGTTCTGTGTTCAATGGGACTTAAGACCCAACCTCACTCTTTATCCTCCATAACAGCATGACCTCTTCCAGTCCGCTAAGTCTCGTGGCTTCTATGCTATGGAAGAGCCAGGAGTTGGTAGTGCCTTTCAAGTAGGAAGTTGGCTCTTGTTTGTTGTGAATAGATTGTTTCGATTTTTTGTTAGGAATACCACAAGGCATCAGTGCTCTTTGCAGTTTATGCCACCATGGAGCCTTCACGTGGGATCTGCTGCCTGTGGTGTCAAACTTGATCGCTTAATTAAATTTGGTGTCTGGGGGATTCTCCACAGCAATTACTACTCCAGTGATTCTCCAAGTACTATTGCTTTGGTGCTGTGGTACCCTTCAGTTACCCTCCTTCTTTTGCTGAAATTGTTGTCTAAAGAGGAGCTGTCCGTTCTTCCTTATTTCTTTTTCTGTATTCAGTTCGTTGTGTCAATATAAACTCCTTTGATTGCTGGGTGGTAGTGGTGCACACCTTTAACCCCAGCACTTGGCAGGCTACAGAGCCGAGTTTCAGGGCAGCCAGAGAAACCCTGTCTTGGAGAAACCAAAACAAAACTGCATTTTTTTTTATTATTATGCATTTGTTATATCAGATGGTTCTCACTTTGACCATTGGGAGGTGGTTGTTTTCTGCACCCCTGTGTTTTGCCTGCCTCAGTCCTGGAATCAGCCCCTTCCCCAAGGCCTCCTGGTTTCCTTCTCTCTCTTGTTGGTCCTGTCTTTCAGAATGGTATCAGATCCCAACCCCTATGGTCTGGGTGTGCTTAAGGCTACTAGGGTGTCATTGCTTTCAGAGTCTTACAAAGGGCCGCAGTATATGCATGTATGCAAACCCATGTATGCAAGATCAATGTTTACTTATGTATTTATTTGTGAATAGTTTTTTTTAAAAAAAGCAGAGCGGTATCTGTCTTTTCACACCACCAGGTTCATCCTGGTATTGGCTCCTGCTTGTTGTCTAACGGTGAGAACTGACTCATTTTCTGGGAAATGTTTCCTGATTTTTGTTCCTTCCTGGTATGGGCAGACAGTAATTCCGGGATATCTAAAATATACTACTGAGAGTATACTGGCTGCCAACCAGCTCCCAGATAAAGACATGGAAACTTATTAATTGTGAATGCTCAGTCTTAGCCTAGTCCCACCAGCTCTTTTAACTTAGTTTAACCAGTTTCTGTTCATCTGTGTTTGCCCCGGGACTTTTTATCTCTTTCATTCTGTATGTCCCACTTTCCTGCTTCCTTCGTGTCTGTCTCTCTGGCCCCTGGTGTCTCTTTTTCTTTCTTCCCGCAGCCTAAATTCCTCCTCCTACTTATTCTCCCTACCCAGAAGTCCTGCCTGTACCTCCTTCCTTGCTATTGGCCATTCAGCTTTTTATTAAACCACTTAGGTGCCTTAGGCAGGCAAGGCAAAAGAGCAAAACATCTTTATATAATCAAACAAGTGCAACGTATCTTTCCGTAGTTAAACAAATGTTCTGCAACAGAGAGAAGCACACAGCACAACTGTTTTAGTCTTTAGCCTTTCAAGGTTCAGCAAAACAACCATATTCTGGGCTTTGATTGTTCCCCCTCCCTCTGCTTAGTTCTATGGTAATTCAGTCTTATTTTGATATCTTATTTTTCATTTTATGTTTCTCCCACATCTTGATGTTTTTAAATTTTTATGCAGTACCATTTCATCTTTAATACGTACAGCCCTGTGGGTTTTGACAAGTGCAAATAGCTGTATATCACCTCACCATGACAGAATAAATTCTATTACAAATATTTTATACTTTTTAAAACTATTAAAATAATATAACAGCTTCATAGAAGTTTAGGAACTTAGGCATGTTGTTTATTTTTGGACACTTTTACAGGTGTGAGATCTTTTATATTTTTTTAGTTTAGTGTTTTAATCATGTAACATGTTCCAACTTTATGAGTAAAAAAATACAAAGTGCTGAAAAGTACTTTCAGCCACTATTTAAACACACTTCCACACACATTCTGACATTGAATGTTAACTATTTCATGGTGTGATGCCATGCTAGACAATGTTTGTTACGGTAACAATGGAATGTTATGCTCTCAGATATACTATATAACTATATACTATAATTTTGTAAAAATAGAAAATGATAGAGGAAAATATTTTTAAATTTTTGTTAGGATGAGACTGAACTAGAAAAGTCTCTTGAGGCACTGTTTCCCCCCACTAATCATACTTAATTGGCTAGAACTTGTAGAAGTGCTTCTGATGAAATGTAAGTTGGAAGAACCTTTTGTGGCACATTTGGCAATGTGTATATTTTTAAATTTAAAGTATGTCTGCTTAATATTTCTATTTTTAGCTTTCTATATTAAGTAATCATGGATGGTAGTATGGATTAATGTATGAGGAAAGTAATCACAGTTTGTTTATAATAGTGGAAAATTAGGATCATCTTCAATAGCACACAGTGGATGATTAGATTATGGAGCATTCACATTGTAATCCTATGCTACTAAAAGTACATAATAAAATATTTACATGGTAACATTTCCCATATCCTTGATCATGTTATTCAAAATAAATCCAGCATTCATTCATCCATTCAGTCCAGTAATAGGGTATTATGTTCATTCTATCCTTTTATTTTCTTTATTGTTAAAGTATGTTTTTTATAATCCTTTGTAGTGTTTTGAAGGGCAGAAGGGTGATTTTAATAAATGTTATTGACCACATTCCCTACCAGATGCCTTAACAGACTCTACGGATCCTGAAGTACACAAAAAGAAATGTTTGTGAGCATACATGAGAGCAAGTGTGTGTGCGCCTCTCTCTCCCTCCCTCCTTCCCTGCCTTCCTCCCTCCTTCCCTGCCTTCCTCCCTCCCTCTCATTTTAGTAGTTTCTTTTAATGAGGAGTTTGTTAAACTCAGTCTTGCATGTTTGAAAATAATTATTTTGATTCACCATAAATGATAATTTGCCTGGGTATGTCCCAGCTCCCTGGTACTTTGAAGACATTCCTATCTTTGATATATTGCTTTGATGAAAAGTTGGCTGCTTTTGTTGTTTTCATTTATCTGTTATCTCTGGTTTGCTTTTTAAGATTTTTTTCTTTGTCCTTGATGCTTTGCAGTTTCCTATCATAAGCTTAGGTAAGTTTGTTTTTATTAATACTAGCTGGGCTATGTGCTTTTTCAACTTGAGATCTTCTGCCTTAATTCTCAGAATATTTTCTTTGTATGTTTTCTGTATTCTTTTCTGTTGGTTACTGAGCTTGTGAGGTTTATGTCCTTTGTCTCCTCATATTCTTTATCCTCTGCGTTCTGAGAGCCTGCATTCAGTGGTCCTCTCTCCAGCTGTGCATGGCTTCTTGTTTACCTTTGCAGTCCTTTGTAACGTACTGCTTTTAAAAAAGAAACCCAATCCTTCTTTTATGTCCTTTTGAAAAGTCTGTTTCTTCATTTATGTCTCTGTCTGTTTAGGAACAGACTTGACAATACTTCCCTTTTTTGGTCACTTTCTCAGCTCTAGGCCTTTACTATTTTCTGTTGGTTTATTAGCTTTTTCTTGAGTCAATTTCTTCTCATACTGTACTTCTCCATATGTCTCTAGTTCCAGTCTGCCATGGGGTTCTGTTTTAACTCTGCTTTCGATACCTGAACATTTATTCTCCTTGGGAGCTTGTGTTAAGCATAAGAACCAAGTTCTTAGTCAACGTTTTTATAGCTGTTGCTTCAAGATTTTCAACTTTGGAAGAAAGGAAAAAACTAGAGTGTGGTTAAAGAAGTTCTTAATGTTAGGGGCATTTGATCTCTTTGAGAATCTGGAAACAATGAATCTTAAAGATTCACGGTCTCACAGAATCAGTACATGAATGTGTATCTCTGAGGACTGGATTGAGAAGCCATAACCCAACAGGAGTATATATTCAACTTTGTTATTCTTGGGCTATTGGCTAAAGAGGTGGCATCAAAGCATAATAAACTTTGGTAGTGTTCAAGCTTAGCTAAATAGGAGAGCATATCATTTATGTAAAATCTGTTACAAGCTCAAATTTATAAAATTGATATAAGTAAAATTTGTCCAGTAAAGCCAATGTAGGGTTCTGGAGCATGCTTACTTCCAGCTCTTACCTCTCCTTTCCTGTCCCCAAAAGCATATGCTGGAACTTTTTATATTGCTGTAGAATCCTGATAAAACAGGAAAAAAATCTCCATATATCTGCAAGAATTCAGTTTTTTAAAAAAATTGAAGTACATTTATTTATGTGTTTGTCATTCGCATACTACGGTGTGCATGTGGAAGTCAAAGGAAGTCAGGTCTCTCCCATGTAGGACCTGGGGATCACACTTAGCCTGTGTCTTGGTAGCAAGTGCCCTTACCCACTGAGCCATGCCCTGGCCTTATAAATATGCTTCTTATTGGAGTTCTGTTGCTGGTCATTTAGTAGACATTGCTAATCACCTTGTTTAATAAGGAGGAGATAAGGGCCTTCACTGAAAGGAGTTCTGTATTCTGCAGTGTACTTGAAGTATATAATTACACAATTATATTATTATGACACTGGAAGTGAAGTTTGATATAAGCAGAAATATCAAGTGAAAATTTTCCTTTCAGCTTTGCTATTTGGCAGTTCTTTTAGAAGATAGCTATTCAGTGTCCAAAGCATATCAGGAAGTACTCATTTTTAGTGGTGTTTACATACATACTTCATATTGCAAAAGACCTCAGGAGAGCCATCAGAATGTAGAGAGTAGGTACTTAAGGTTAAATAGATCATTGATAGTTTTATTCTTTTCATTTTTGTATTTTCTTTAAACTTTTTTTATTGCCTTTTTATTTATTTAGAGAGTATGTGTGTGCATGCCCGTGTGCCCATGTGGGATACAGGTACTATATTAGAGAACTCAGCTCTTTTCCTCTACCCTGTGGGTTCCAGGTATTGAACTCAGATCTTCAGGCTTGGTGGTAAGCTCTTTGACCCACTGAGCCATCTCATGGGCCTGCACTTATTCATATTTTCTGAACATCTAGAGAAGCTTGGGATGTGGGGAGGATCAGTGTTTCCAGGCCAGTTCCTGTCCTACCTGTGCTATGAAAATGAAACAGTTTGAAGAGTCCTTTAAAATGACTAGATACTATTTTAATATACATCATTTGATAGAAAAAACCAAGCCATTCAAGTTCAGTTTTGGGTTTGATATGTATTTAGAGTAAAGAGTAATTGTATATTTGTTGATTTTTTTTATTTTTAAAAATTTTTATATGTATGAGTGTTTGCCTGCATGTATGTCTATACACCATGTGTGCGGTGCCAGAGGGGGCAGAAAATGGTGTCAGAACTGGAACTGGAGTTCCAGGGGTTGTGAGCCATCATGTGTGTGCTGGGAACCAAACTTGGGCCCTCTGGAAGAGCAGCCAGATGACCCGATGAGCTGTCTCTCCAGCCCTACATTTGTTTATTTCTAAAATAATGGAAGCTGTTGTAAAAAGCATTCTTAAATCTTCCTCTTTAGGTGTTTCTGCATGAGAGAAGAGAGCCGCTACAAGTGGACGTGGCTCAACAGGCTTTAGGATGTTGGAAGATGAAGAAAAGGTGAAGTTACGCCGACTTGAGCCAGCTATCCAGAAATTCACTAAGATAGTGATCCCAACAGACCTGGAGAGGTTAAGAAAACACCAGATAAACATTGAGAAGGTGAGCATTTGTTTCCACTGCAGAAGCAGGTACCTGCCTGGATTCTTACTTGCTGTCTCTGGATTCCAGCTGAATAGAGAATCTGAGACTTCCAATCCTGATGTAGCAGGATTCCCTTCTCACGCTGGTCTTCATGGTCTACAAATGTAATTCTTATATATTCCTTTATTATGTCAAAGAAGGGAGACAGGAGTAGAATTTGTACCTACTCTGCTCCTACCTCCACGTGTGTTTAAAAAATTTGCACATGGAGGTTTTAGGTAGTTAGTAATTAAGTTGGACTGTTTGATAGAGCTCGTGATGTGAAGACGGGCGCTGTGCTCATTTTGTTCATCCAGGGCAAGTGTTTTGAACTCGTGCCTATCAGTAACTCTCTCCTCTGTATGTAAAGATGTAGATAAGTGTGTGATGTGAGGGAATTTCCTTTCTTCACTGCTTTTCTTTGAGAAGTACCGACGAGGTGGGCTGGGGAAATAGGCAGAGGGTAGATGAGCTGCTCAGAGACCAGCATCGACCCTGCCCTGAATAGGCTGCTTGTGGGGCTTATAGATACAGCAGCCTCGGGTTTCCTGAGAAGTGAGCCATAGCTTGGAAAGGTGGGTTGTCTTCTGCTTTAAACACTGAGCTGTATTCTCCTCTCCTTCTCTTTTTCAAATTTAGGATTAGGGTGGACGATGTGGTCATTAAACCTTTCAGTATAAGCTCTATTCATTAAAAATACCAAATGTGTTTTCCCTATCAATTTTTTTTAGTATTTAAGTGCTTTTTTAAAACCACAGAAACTAATTTCTAAGATGTCTGCAATGGAAATTTATCTGAGGATTTTTTTTTTTAAGAATTCAGTATTATATTTTTTTTCATCCCTTAATTCCTTTCTTCTTTACATAAAAAGCATAGGTTTTAGCTATAGCTTGTAAGGATACAGAAGGAACTGTCTCGTATTCTTGGAATGGAAACATGTGAAGGGATTCCATGTTTGCTTCATGAGATAGAGAAACATATCAAATCTCCCACCTAGAGTTGAGCAATCCAAAGTAAACAGTTCTGTTTCTATATTGTTACAGTGTTACAAAATGTATAAAAGATTTGGTAAGGTCTGTTTCAAAGTCCTGAGCCATATCCATTTCTCCATTACAAAGATGATAAGCATTAAGTGGATGAATTGATTCTAAAAGGTAGAAACAAGAGGTTTGTGAGCTATTAAAGCCATGTCCCCCTTTATTGTCCTACTTTACATTTGAGATTTAACACGTCTTTCTTATTCTGTATGAAAATGCCTGCTGGCATTCCCTTCAATTCTCACTACATGTGTGCACAACCATACCAATGGAAAGTGAGAACCCTGCAGCAAGGTGGTGCAAAAGGAATAGGTCCACTACTGATTGAATTAGTTGTACCAGGTGTCAGAAGAGAGTTATCTTGGAGTCAGTGCCATTGATTCTGCTCTGCCTGAACATGTTTCTTTTAGCATTTTTACTTATTATGAGACCTTCAGACATTCAGATAATTATAATGGATAGACAGATGATAATATCTAAAGCTAAGAAGGAAAACTCAAGTATATTTGAACACTTCACTGTAGGGTTTCTATTCTAATTATGAAAATACCTCTTTCTATGTATAGAATTGAATAGCATATTTTGATGGATAGGCTATGTCATGTAAACATATTTAAAAACTGTAGTGCTCACTTTGTACAGGACAGTTAACTAAATTTAGGCTCCAGGTGTCTTGCAGTGCCTCACTTTCAAAAGGCATATTCTTCTTGAGGAAAAGGTGTAGAAAGATAAAATATTTATTATTCTGGCCATCAGTCATCCAATATGAATTTAAGAGAAAAAAGCCAGACTGGAGGGAAATTGAAGGGGAGCCTGTAGCAGAGTGATTCTGCAGCAGTGAGAACAATGAGAGCAGTGTGCTGTGGACACCTGGGCCATGCTCCACAGGCCCTTCAGCAGCACACTGTTACACATGATAAGTGTTACTAGCATGTGATCCTGGAGTTTGAAGCCTTAACATTCAGCTTTCTTAGCTAATGCCTCTTAGCTAAAGCACAGTAAATAGCTACAAGATAGCCAACTTGGAACACAATTTTCTTTGTTTCATATTGTTGGGATCTAAGAAGAAACTTACTGTAAGGGATGTACACACAGGATTGAAAACCCCCAAATGGCTTATCAGATAAGGTGGGGTTTGTTTGCCTTGGGTTTGCCTCCATCTCATCTCATGGTAATGGAAGTCTTCCATTACCTGCAGGCATTCTCCATCCAACCCAGCTTCATTTTCCTCCTAATGATCTTATTAGCCTCTTTCTATTTTGAAGGTGAATTCCTCAGTAAAGAAGGTAGAGGAAGTATGGCCCTGAGTAATTTTGCTTTCTGTCTTACATCTGTTAATGACATGCACCCCATCATTTACCTCCATTCAAGCTTTGTTCTTTGTTCAGATCCCAGCTCTGGTGCTTCCTGTGAAGTGTGCTGATTGATGTCATCACCTTGTATTTAAACACATTATCTTGACACAGCCCTGTGAAGTAGACCTTAACATTTACAGATTTAACATCTTTGTTTTTAACCCCAGTCCATCTGTTGGAGTTATTTTATTAGAGGCGATGGTGTAGCAGGGATAAAGTGGGGTTGGGGGGAGCTAAGAGGGGTAAGTATACTGTACATTATGTGACCATCCATCTGACCTAAGAGAAGGAAAGTGAGCAAAGAAGATGACAGGCTCACCACCACTCCAAGTCCAGGCTGCTTGAGTACAGTATCCTCTCTTTGTTCTTGTTAGGCCTGGAGTCCAGGCTCCAGGTTTTCTAGTTGGCCCCTGCAGAGAGGGTTACCTTCTGTGATCATGGGGCAGGTCAGTGATGTGGTAACTGTGTGTGTGTGGCTTATGTAAGCCTCCCACTAAACCTGCTTTTCTTTCTACCACACTTTTTAACTGGTCACCTGCACCTAGTATTTCTGGATGTCCAGCCTTCCTGGAGGATAGTCGCCTGTGACCTCCGTGTATCTCTCCCCTCCAGCCACCTCTACAGCCTCAGATTGTTGCTCTCTGTGCTCTGCTGTATCCACTACAGTGTGTCTATATTCTTTCCAGCTTCTGAAGTTTGGCTGGAAGCTTTTGTCTGTTGGTGTCTTCTATTGTGTTCTTATTGCTCTTGTGAATTTTCACCTCTTAACATTCTTTATTGTCCTTTCATGGGATTTTGGAATAGAACAGAAGTGAATATTTGTATTCAATCTACCAGGTTTAATGAGAAACGAGATTATTTATTACAGGAAATAAATATTAGCTTTCCGTAAGTATTTATGGGTCTTTAGTATTGGCTGTTTCTTAGATTTCTAGCCTTGAATGATATGCAAAAATAGATTTTCAATTCTCAAGAAGTTTGCAGTTTAGTTAAGGAAACAAGATAGAAAAAATAATCCAAGAGGCCGGGCGGTGGTGGCGCATGCCTTTAATCCCAGCACTCGGGAGGCAGAGGCAGGCGGATCTCTGTGAGTTTGAGACCAGCCTGGTCTACAAGAGCTA
>NC_022031.1:43088503-43109920 GCF_000317375.1 Microtus ochrogaster
AATAATAATAATAATAATAATAATAATAATAATAATAATAATAATAATAATAATCCAAGAATGATGAGAGGTAGCTTGTGAATAGTGTGAAATGGGCGGCATGAACTAGACAGAAGCTTGAACCCAGCAGTACCAAATGAAAGAAGATGACTGACTTAGTATGTATTTGTTTATATTTATTTGTTTGTTAATTTGTAATTACAGTATAACCCTCCTCTCCATCCTGTGACTGTTTCCTTTACCAAACTCAGATGATGGTGAATAGTACTGGGTGTGATGAATGTGATAATTCAGCTCTTGTCTATGTTTGGTTATCAGGGAGCTATAGGCACATCTTGCAGTTCTGGCCAGTAAGTCTTGACAAAAGCTTGGTAGGAATTTGGAAACCTCCAGAAATATTTTCCTACTTTAAAAGAGATACACATGTAGGGAAACAGTCCTCTCTCTTCTAGTGGTCTGGTTATGTCTTCCTGTTGTATTGGAAGTATAGCCAGCCCTACTGCATTAGGAGACAAATCTGAGGGCCTTTTTGAAAGTGCAGAAGGTGGAACCTGGCACTTGATGACCTTGTAAGGGCCTGTATTGAACCACCCTGGGATGATTGCCACACTCCTGGCTACTTTCTGTGTGACGTAGGGAGTGTGTTTCTTGTTGGAGCCACTTTAAAGTTTGTGTTTTTGTATTTAGTGACCCAAAGCATAATGCTGAGGTTCTTCCTTAATCCACTTGCCTGTCCTGCTGTACGGTTAAACAAAGACCATCTTGCGCAAAACCAGCCACTTAGAGATGGTAGCCAGCAGCCCAAACTTAAGTACAAGTTTAAAGGTTGCTTCTATAGGGGTTTTCACACATATTAGTATATCACTCTGCTCCCCCTTCCCACACCAAATATTTGGGATAATAGCTTTCACAGTATATCCTAATTTAACATAAAATTGAATAGTAAGCAGTAGCAAACTGAATTATTTTATTCTTTATTTTCTTATAACTCACTATAATAAGAGATAATGCATTGAGACAGCAATCTCTTCTATAGTCTCTTTGATAAGTGAGCAAATAAAGAAGGCAATAGATAAGGCTGCTGCTTTCCTTTATTGAGAGTTCTGTTACAAGTTTTCTTGTCAGAGCACTTAGTCTTTTTTTTTTTTTAAAACCACTGTTTGGCCTATTAACTCTAAATTCTTATTGGCTATCTCTTACATCTTTTTTTTCTTTATTTATTTATTTTTAATTTATTTATTTAATAAGGATTTCTGCCTCCTCCCCGCCACCGCCTCCCATTTCCCTCCCCCTCCCCCGATCAAGTCCCTCTCCCTCATCAGCTTGAAGAGAAATCAGGGTTCCCTGACCTGTGGGAAGTCCAAGGACCGCCTACCTACATCCAGGTTTAGTAAGTTGAGCATCCAAACTGCCTAGGCTCCCCCAAAGACAGTATGCATAGCACTTAGTCTTATAGTAGCTCTACAGGTCAAGTGTTGTTTGTTTTGTTTTTAGTTTTTTTCACATTTATTTCTTTATGTGTATGTGTGTGGACATACCTCCACACTGTAGATGTGAAGGTCAGAGGACAACCTTTGAAGTCAGTTCTCTCCCTTCTATGTTGTGGCTCCTAGAAGTTAAATTCAGGTCTTGAGCTTAGGGACAAGCACCTTTGTCTGCTCAGCCATCTCACTAGCTGAGACTGCAAGCATGCATCTTACCATCTGCTGCCATTCAAGCTTTGTATTTTGTTAGCTCCTAGCTCAGGTTCCTATGGAGGGTGCTCTGATTGATGCCATCGCCTCAGACATAAAGACTTCACTATGCGGGAGCCTTAACCTTTACAGACTTAGCTTCCATGCTCTACTATTTGAAACAAAGTGTTTCCAGTTATGATGGTGAAATTATAACTGCATGCGATCATTGTAAAGAGTAAGATATTATATGATGAGACTGGAGAGATCGCTCAATAAATAAAGTGCTTGCCAAACAAGTATGAGGACCAGAATTTGGGTCCCCAACACCCACATAAAAGTTAAGCAGGTATGGCGGTCTGCTTGTAATCTCAAAACTTGAGGAGGCAGAGATGGGATTTCCAGGAGTTTTAGTTGGGGTTTCTGTTGCTGTGATAATGATCATGACCAAAAGCAAGGGAGAGGAGAGGGCTTACTTTAGCCTATGCTTGTGGGTCACAGTCCATCACTGAGGAAGTCAGGACAGGAACTCAAGCAGAGGCCATGGAAGAGTGCTGCTTGCCAGCAGACTTACCTGCTTTTTTTTTTTTATGATGTCCAGGACCACCAGGCCAGAGCAAGCCTCACCCACAATGGGCTGGCTCTCCCACATCAATCACTAATTATGGAAATGTTCTATAGGCTTGCTTCCAGTCTGAGCTTATGATCAAATGAAGGGATTTTTTTTTTCATTTGCTATCCCCTCCTGTCAGATGACTCCAGCTGTGTCACATTGACATAAAAACTAGCCAGCATACCAGGGCAAGCTGACTAGTTAGACTAGTTAAGTCAACAAGCTCCAGGTTAAGCTCGAGACCCTGACTTAGTAAATACAGTGGAGAATAACTGAGGTAGACATACAAACCACCACAATGACTTATGTTAATATCTTGCCTCTACATACTCGTGAACACACATTCACACCTCCTGACATGTACAGTCATACAAAGGTAAGCACATATGCACGACTCACATACAAGTATATGGAAAAATATTTGCACTAGGTATTTACTCAAAAGTGGAGTATGTAATTAGTGAGCTGCCTGTCAGTAATTTCTAATATATTAGATTCAGAACATTCCTGTTGCCCTTCATGTTTGTTCCTGTTTTGTATTTTTAATATTTGGTAGTCAAGGTGAGGCAGTTACTCTTATCTGTACTTTAGAGTAGATATTATCTTCAATATGTAAGTAATCCTCACTTTATGACCCTTAGCCACTGGTCCATCTGCCAATGCTGTGTAGCTTTTCTGTAGATTGTTTAGTATTTTCTGTGTAGTTAGTCATGGCACCTATGAAGGGAGCTTCCTTTCTGATTTTCCTCCATGTTCCCCCTCTCCATCACTTCCTCCATATCTCTTCCTGTCTCTTTTCATCCCTCCCTTCATTCTTTCCTTTGTCTTTGTTCTGCCCTATAGTGCTGACTAGAGTTTCCAGTGTCTTACTGACTGCCACTGGGAAGATGGTATTTTCATCTTCTTTCCCGTCTTAGAGAAGGGCCCTTCTCCACTAAGTATGATGTAATCTGTGTGGATTACTTCTTAGCACCTGCCTCGTGATTCAGAATATACATACTATAGTGTGTGTGTATGCAGTCACATGATTCAGAATATACATACTTACAGTGTGTGTATGCAGTCCCATGTGCCATGTTGGCATGTGAAAGTTGGAGGACAACCTGCAGGAGTTGGTCCTGGAGATGGAACTCAGGTAGTTAGACTTAGCACCCATTTGCTGAACCATCTTGCTAGCCTAAGAGTTCAGAAATAATTAAAAAGTTGATATTTATCTGTGTATTTACCATTTGTCTATACTCCCCGTTGCTTTGTGGAGAATGAGTTATGTCAGGTACCATCAGCATTTCTCATAATGTCTTGTGATAGGGTCAGCTGCTGCGCATGTGTCTACGCTTCTCCTTCACTTCCCTGGGTGGTAGTTGTTGAGCTGTGTCTCTTCTCTGTGGCCTGCATGTTGTTCCATTGGCTCTGACTTGTCTTGTTCATCAGGGACTTCTGTCACTCTTGTCCTTGTCCCTCTGCACTTCAAGCATCTTTTTCTTTCTGCCTGCTTTTTAAATTTTTTATCTTAGTTTTAAGTAGTTAACATCATTCTACTAACAAATAACTAAAATTCTTCATACATATTAAGGATGCATGAGAAGGAGTCCTGTCCATCTTCCAGTTTCTTCTATATCCTCATTCTCTGTATTTCCCTTCCCCAGAGAATCTGTACATAGACAAAACCTTTATGTTTTTTTTAAAGTAATTTGGTCTGATAGTATTTTGTGTTATTGTTTACTATTAGTTCTCAATTTAAAAAATATAATATTAAAAGCCTTCAGAAAGACAATTATCATTACAAAAATTATGGTTTTCCCTGCCTCTTATGTTTGAGTAGATGAGTCAGGGCTTTGTGGTAACTGGACATGGTCTCATGATGTAAAACTCAGCACTCACTTTCCCTATTTTTTGTTTTTTGTTGAATAGTATCAGCGGTGCAGAATTTGGGACAAATTGCATGAAGAACACATCAATGCAGGGCGCACTGTTCAGGTAAGACTGCTGTGTATGGCAAATCTATAAAAAAGACAGTCTTGGGGAAATGAGCCTTTGTCTAAAGTACACATTTCAAGATGTCTGAGACAAGACAAGCATAGACAAAGTCTGTTTCTGTTCCACATGCTCCTGAGGCCATGGCAGGATTTTTAGTGCACCCATGTTTGATTCCATCTCATGAGGTCAGCTGTGGCATCACACTGGCTGGAAAGTGGCAGGTTTCGGATGTTTAGGACTTGTGGGTTTTGAGGTAGGGGTGTTGAGTTTACTCCTTCCTAGCTGACCCATTTTTGTGTATTTCTTGTTGTTTTACCATGAACTGCTGAGTCACCTTTCATGTTACCTAATTTTCCTTCAGGAATAACAAATTAACTTATGTTTTCAAAATCAATGCATTTTCCAAAAACCTTACAAAATTCACAGTATTTCCCAAGGTTGTATTAATTAATTGGTTGGTTAACATAATGCTACTTACAGTTTTAAACTTTTTTAAAAAAATTGCTTTGAAGGGTAAAAGTGTTTTAAATATCCCTTGAGCAAACATTTCTTAATTGTGTGTGTTCTTCATATAGGTTATGCAGCTGTGCTTGTAAGACACCAGCAGCTATAATTTGAGAGTTCCAGAATTCTATCTATGAAATATATTATCCATATTTAGTTATTTACTTTAAAAAATAAGTTCTAATTATTTTAAACTCGCTTTGGAAATAGTGTTATATTCAGGGTCTGTGAGGTGGTTCATCAGGTAAGAGGCACTGGCCACCGAGCCTGAGAGCCCAGGTTCCATCTCCAGGACCCAAGGTGGAAGGAGAGAGCTGACTCCAGCTGGTTGTCCTGTGACCTGCACGTGTGTGCTCTGGCACTCAGGCACACCCACACTCAATAAGTCCATAATTCTCTAAAAGCAGTACAGTAGAGGCAGAATCCTACGGTTCTCTATCTTATCCACTGTGAGGCCTTTGGCTCCCTTCCCGTGTTTCCTCATTATTACTGACGACCTCATGTAGCTGTGTGGTTTTGACGCCATCTCTTCACCCCTGCCGTGTGGGTGGAGCCCTAGCTTTCCACTTTGTTCTCCTGCCTCCCTTCTCCTGTATAATTGCATATGTGCAGTCCTTGGTTCAGTTAGTACTCAGCACCTCATTATTTTGATTATAAGGACATTATTTTCTTCCAAATCAAATAGTGAAATACAGTCCAGACCTTTACTTTTTTTTGAAGTTAATAACAACCTTATTTTTAATTACCTGGCTTTCTGTCTGTGTATTTTTGAGTTCTGTTAAGATGTTCCACATTAAAAAGACATTTAAAAAAGATGTTCCACATGTCTTATCATATTGCTGTCAATGATATTTTCATGAGTTTAGATCTATCTGTCCCGTTCTTTATTTTGGAAGTTCTCTCTCTAAGCCCTTCATCGCTCAGTTCCAGTGTGGACTCTGTCTGATGCATAGCTGCTGCCCTGAGCCTTCCCTGTGTCTATGCAGGATCTCTGAGTTTCATGGATCTTTAGTTTCCCTCCACTGTTGTATTGGTTAGCACACAGAGGTAAAGGGTTAAGTAGCTGTGTGTCTACAGCCCTCACTGTAGTTACACCAGGTGTAGAATTCCCTTTGGAACTGACTTTCAAGCATGAATGCTTTCCAGCTCTTTGTGTGATTTTTTTTCAAAATCTGAATCACCTGATTCCCCAGTCTTTGCAATGGACTTTTTTCCTCCTCGGGGCCTTTTGTACTCCTTTTATCCCTAGTACTCTGAATTTTAATGTGTTTTGTGTTGTATCTTATCATTTTCATCTCAAAATTAATTTTCTTTAGTTCTGTGAAATTTTATTTATTTATTTGCTTCTTTATTTGTATTTTGAGACAGGATCTCACTTGGGCACAGGTTGGCCAAGAACTCACTTTGTATCCCTGGGTGTCCTCAAACTTATGGCATCTTCTTGACAGCCCCCAAGTGCAGGGGCTGTAGGTGTGAGCTACCACACCTAGCCTTAATTCATTCTCATAGGCTCTCTCTTGAATATTTGAAGATATTTTGTTGTGGGACCTGAGGAGATGGCTCAGTAGGTAAAGTGACCACTGGGCAAGTATGAAAACCTGAGTTCAGATCCCCAGCACATGTAAAATGTGTAAAAAGTCAGTCAGGTGTGGCATGCATCTTGACCTTACTGAAGACAGGCAGATCCTTGGAACCTGCTGTCTAGCCACTTTAGACACTCAGTGAGCTTGGAACCCTGTCTCAAAAAATAAGGAAGAGAAGAATAGAGGAAGACACCCAACAGATGCTGACCTCTGCCCCACACAAAGGGTCACACATACTCAACATGTACAAATGTGTGCATACACTATTGTAACTCCCAGGCTGCCCTGGCCTGACAGCTGGCTGTTTGTTTGTTGACTATTTTTACATTTCATATGCAGAGCTGAATAGTTGCTACAGAGACTATATCGCCACAAAGTCTAAGTTGTGCACTACCTGGCCCTACAAAAAGGGTTGCCGGTCTTTGTTTCACTGAATGTGGGAACTCAGATTGCATGGTGCAGTGGTTAAAAACGAGCCTGGGAACTTGGGTTCAGTTCCCAGAACCCATATAAAAAGCTAGACACCATAGTGCATGTCCATGGTTCCAGCATTCCTACAGCAAAATGGAAAGCAAAGACAGGCAAGTTCTCTAGAAGATTTTAGGCTCACTAGTCGGAATAACTCTGTATCAGTGAACAAGAGAGACCTTCTTGCAAAACAGTGAAAGGCAAAAACCAACACCAGAGGTTGTTCTTTATCTCACACTCAAGCACATTTGACACACATAAGACAAACACATAGACACAAAAGGATATATATAGATATAGATATAGATATAGATATAAACATATATTTAAATTAGAATAGCTGCAATATAGTGAAAACTGAGATTGTATGGAGTGAATGCAAGATGTCCCTAGAAAAGATTCCAGAAGTGCAAGGAATAGACAGTAGCTTCAAATAAGATGGAGAAAAGCAGATTGGTTTGAGATTGAGATGCAAATACAACTTGTCTCTATGTTATGCTAGATGGTAACTAGATTACAGGCCGAAGGAAGAGGTGGCACTCGACTCTTCCCAGATCCCACATGCCATCAAGATTTAGTGTGGGTCCAGTGGTCCTGAGCACGTTAATGTTAATGAGATTATTATGACTAGTGTTTCTTACCGTCTTGACTGTTTAATGTTTTACTAACAATCATATGATTTGTTTGATATATTGACTGTATCAGAGAATTTGTGTACTGATTTTTAAAACCATGTTGACATTATTGGCCTCCATCTGGTATGAGAGATTTATGTGTGCCATTGAAGTAATGAGATCAAACTTGTTAGATTCTGGTGTTTGCTTACTGTATTCATCTCTGCTCTGGACTTAGCGTATAGGCTTGTTCATGGCTAGTTTGTGATTTAAAAAACATTTTTTTTTTTTAGAAACAAGTTATAGGTTTTCCAGGTTTATCTGAATTAGGCTTCTGTAAAACCCACCTTCTCAATTTGACTTGTCTTTTAAGACAAAGGACTTCTCATGTGATCTAATTTTTCAACCTTTTCTTTTATGTTTTATGCTTTTGGTATCATGTACAAGTAACTTTCTCCATACTCATAAACAAGATTTTGTTTCAAACTACTTCATTAATTTTGTTTTTGAGACAAAATGTTATGTAGCTCAGGTTGGCCATAAACCAACTATAGCTCTGAGGATGGCCCCAAACTCTTAACCATCCTAGTCTGTCTCCTGAGCCCTAGTAATAATAATACACACCACTGTACAGGGTACTAATTCATTTGGTCTTAGATACTTTATAGCATGTGTGTGTGTGTGTGTGTGTGTGTGTATGTGTGTGTTGACTTTCTTTTAATTTTTGGTTAATGTACAAATATAGTTAGTTTTCAAAATAGATAGATTTTTATAGCCAATTACTTTTAAAGTCTTATTATTTCTAATGATTTTTTTGTAGTGCCTTTGGATTTTCTTTCCTGGTTCAACTTTCTGAGACTCATTTTTTTTTGTCTTATAATATAACCATATTTTCAGATTCCTATTTTATTTTGATTACTTGCATTTTTTTTTTAAATCTGACTTACCACTTGAAAAAAGAGTTGCTTAAAAATAAGCTTGTTCAGCCTGGTGGTGGTGGTGGCGCACACCTTTACTCCCAGCACTTGAGGTAGCAGAGGCAGGTGGATCTCTGAGTTCGAGGCCAACCTGATCTACAGAGCAAGTTTCAGGATAGTCAGGGCCTCACTGAGAAACCTGACTTGAAAAAGTCAAGAGTCAGAGGGCAGGGGTTAGTGGGGACTCACGCCTTTAATCCTAAAACTCAGGAGACAG
This sequence comes from Microtus ochrogaster, assembly GCF_000317375.1. Lineage (NCBI taxonomy): Eukaryota > Metazoa > Chordata > Mammalia > Rodentia > Cricetidae > Microtus > Microtus ochrogaster. The sequence continues at coordinate 43,097,130 of NC_022031.1, forward strand.
AGGCAAGTTGATCTCTTGAGTTCGAAGCCAGACTGCTCTACAGAGCGAGTTCCAAAACAGACTCCAAAGCTACAGAGAAACCCTATCTTGAAAAAAATAAAAACAAAACAAAAAAGAAAGAAGCCAAAAGGAAAAAACACAAAAAGCTTGTTTAAATATATCTTTTTAAAATTGTAACTTAATGCCAGAGAAATGGCTCAGTGAGCAAAAGCATTTGCTACCAAGCCTGATGACCTTAGTGATTCTTGTACCCTTCATGGCTGAAGGGGAGAACCAGCTGCCAGAACTGGTTGTTCTCCGACTGCATATGTGCATATGCATGTGTACTCATACACACACACTTAAAATACAAAAATAATTTAAACACTATATAAAACACAACAAGTCCTGTAAAATAATTCTTTTATTTAATTTTTTTCATACAGTATATTGACCATATTGCTTCCCTTTCCTCAACTCTTTCCCAGATCTTTCTCACCTCTCTACCAACTAGACTTTATATTTTCTCTCTCAAAAAATTTCAGTAAGAGAAAAACCAAGAAAATTAAACTAAATAAAAGACACACAGAAAACATGGAGTCAATTTTGTGTTAGCCAGTAACTTCTGGGCATGGGGCCTGCCCTGGGCAGTGGTTGATACACCCAGTGATGCTTTCTTGTGGGAAAACTGATTTTCCCTTTGCCAGCAGGTATCAATTGCAAATAGCTTCTTGGTTAAGGGTGGGACTTTATGTCCACTTCCCTTCTGTTTTTCTATTTTTCTGAATGTAAAATGTCATTATACTGTATTCAAATTATACATTTCTAATAGATTATATCATGTTTGCAATTGTTTGCTTTAAGAAAGTTACATACAGGGCTGGAGAGATGGCTCAGAGGTTAAGAGCATTGCCTGCTCTTCCAAAGGTCTTGAGTTCAATTCCCAGCAACCATATGGTGGCTCACAACCATCTGTAATGGGGTCTGGTGCCCTCTTCTGGCCTGCACGCATACATGGAAGCAATGCTGTATACATAATAAATAAATAAATATTAAAAAAAAGAAAGTTACATACAATTTCTGAACTTAAGTTTGCTCATCAAATTAGCATAATGGTACCTAACTCTGGGGATGATTGTAAGAGTGTCAGTCATATGTGCCAAGATCCTACACGGCCTATATAATAGCAGCAGATATTCAGTAAGTTAGTTTTAGATGGATTATGTAATCATATTACTTTTATCCAGTTTTCTGACCTGTCATATAAAAGCATAAAATGAATATTTTGGATGTGGATGTGTGTGCAGGCCAGAGGTCATTGTCTGGTGTCTTTCTCAGTCACCTTATTTTTTGAGACTGAGTCTCTCACTGACCTGGAGCCTGCCTATTTGGCTAGAGTCTCTGGCCAGCGAGCTACAGGGATTGTCCTGTCTCTGCCTCCTTAGTGCTGGCTCCCTGGCACATGTTCTGTGTCTGACTTTTTCATGTGTCTGCTGGGGATCTGAACTCATCTCTCCATGCTTGCATAACAAGCACATTACCAACTGAGCCGTCTCCACAGTCCTAAACTAAATATTTTGAAAAACTGTCTCTTGTCTGTCCTCTCTATCTTAACACACAGTGGGAACACTGATTGATAGCAGAAGTTATAAAAAGTATCTCTCAGTTTCTGCCTTGAGGGATCCCAGCTGGGTGACAATACAAGCCATCAGTTCAGTATCTGTGTAGAGGTTTAGAGCTTCTGGAAGAGTAAATTAAAGTCAGTGTATGAGTAGCTGTGAAATGTGTTATAAAAATTAGCTCTCTGGATTCTGGATAGTAGGTATTTTTTTAGATAAAAGAAACCAGAAGAACAGAGACATTTAGTGCTTGTCTAAAAAATATTTTTAAAGGAACTTGAGAGACTTGTTGTTGAAGCAGTAAGTGACAGTGTAGGAGGAGGCCAGGTCTCAGTGCTCTAGTGGCTTAGTTAGACACCATTGCACAGTGGTACTCAATCTGTGGGTCATGGCCCTTTCACAGGGTTGCCTAAGACCATTTGCCTATCAAATGGCCAAGGCAGTTTCTTTGTTTTGTGACCAGAAGACCCTCCCACATCAGAGAACCACTGCCATAGTGAGACCCGATTCCCATGTTTATTCATATTTTCTCTATAATCTCTTACTGTTAACTCAACTAGATAGGCACTAAAGTATGGCCCTTAACATATAATAGTAGATGTTCATTAAATACTTGAATAAATGAATTAAGCCCTTTTTCCCCTTTGACGTTTTAGTCTCCTTGCCTGCTCTCTCCATCCCTATGCTAGAAATTGAACCAGAGTGCTATGCAAGCCAGGCAAGTTCTCTTCTACTGATCTCTGCCCCAGCTGTGATTTCAATCTTTAATACTTGGTTTTTAGTTTATATAGGTATATGAGGCCATATATAAAATTTTTGGTACTGGTTGATACTAAAACTTGTGTAATGTCATACTACTATCAATAACCTTTATGAGGTAAACAGTGCAAATAAAGAATAGTCCAGATTTATTTTAATTAAATAGTTATGACTCTGGAGCCCTTAGCAGTAAATTATACTATGTCTAGAGTGTGTTTGCTGTGGTATTTAAATGTTTACCACTGGACTTGTGCTCGTGTTTGTAAAGAAATCTGATTAATTATTATGATACCAAATGTTTTCTGCTGTACACAATTTGCTCTCAAAATTGCATGTTATAAAAACACATTAGGAATCCTAAATCAATATTTAATGAAGGCAAATATATGCATAGCCACTCATCTTTTAATCATCAAATACATAATTAGCCATTTTTTCAGAATTCTCAATTAACTTAGAATAATTGCTTTTTACAATTATCATCCATATAGAGAGGTATATGTTTGACTGTAACCCAAGCTTTAGACAGGAATTTGGAGATATTTCTGAATAAAGTGGGAGAAAAGAGCTAGTTATTAATTTAGTTATTAATCCGAACAGGTGGGGATATGTTTTTTTTAAAGTTTGGGCATAGTTTATAGTTTATATTTGTATATTGCAAAGCTTGTTAAATACTGAGTTGATGAACTTACCTTTTTTAAAGCTTGCTATCCTTATGGCCTCATTGCTCTAATTTGTGCATATTTCTGCAGATTTATTATTATTATTATTATTATTATTATTATTATTATTATTATTATTATTATTACTAGATGGGGTCTTCTGCACAGGCTGACCTGGAACTTCTATGTGGGTGAGAATGATTATGAATTCCCTATCCTTTTGCCTCCATCTCTGAGTACTGGATTATAGGAACACTCACCACTGGTTTATGCCATGATGGTATTGAACTAGGTTCATGTGTGAATACTGGATTATAGGAACACTCACCACTGGTTTATGCCATGATGGTATTGAACTAGGTTCATGTGTGTAAACCCTTTCTGTCATTTCAGGGTTTAGCATTCCTGCCTTTTGGTCTTAATATTAGAAGAACAGAAATATTTTATCATCCCCATTTTCTCAGTGTTATTGTAGACACTGGAAAAAGTTAGAAGCAAAAGAAAAGAAAATCCTTCTCCTATATATCTTGTATTTGGGGTAGTGGCAGGGAGAAAGAATCAAGAGATTTTATTTTTATTTTACATTTTATTCTTTTTTTCTGGTTCTGGAGACTGAACCCAGGACCTTACTTGCCAGACAAGTACTCTACTACAAAACTGTATCCCCAGCGCAAAGTGTTTATCTTTAACAACAGTTTGTAACTGTCCATATTTGTACAGTGTGATTTTTTTCAGTGAATTTATTTTTATAAGTGTGGGTGTTTTGTCTGCGTGTATGTCTGTGCACCATATGCATTCTGTAGCCACAGAGACCAGAAGAGAGCATTGGATCCCTGGGACTGGAGTTGTGAGTAGCCATGTGGATGCTGGAAACTGAACCCGGGTCCTCTGCAAGACCATCCAGTGCTCTTACTCCCTGGGCCGTTTCTTCAGCCCCGAGTAGGATGTTTTAAGGGGGTGTGTTGATGTGGTGATGCATTCAGGCAGTTCTGTCACCTGAAACTTTTGTCATTTTGCTGTGGTGACAGCATTCACAATCCTCTAGCTGTTTGGACACATACCAGAAAGTGTGGTAAGTGTAGTTCCCCTGCTGGACAAGAGCACCAGAACATACTAGAACTGTAGTTTTGTGCTTGTTGAACAACCTCTCTACCCTTTCCTCATCCTCTCCCTCAGCTTCTGGTAACCATTATTCTACACTCGGCTTCTATGAGAGCAGCTGTTTTAGATTCTGATGTCAATGAGATCATTTAGCATTGCTCCTTCTGTGCTTGGCATAGTGTCCTCCAGACTCATCTACACTGCAAACCAAAGCTTTTATTACTTTTTTTTTTGGTGGGGGGGGTGTGGTTTCCAGTTTTCTGTATATCTGCCACCAGGTTTTCATTACCTACTCACCGTTGACTAACCCTTAAATTGACTTTATATGTTGGCTTTGCAGACAGTGCTGTGGATAGCATAGAAGGACAGAAACCTCTTTGACAAACTGATTTTATTTCCTTTACATATATACCTTTAAGTGGAATGCTGGATCACAGGGCAATCATTTTTGTGTGGGAACCTCTGTGCCATTTTCCATAATTGATGTACTAATTTAGATTTCCACACCAAGTATCCATATTTAATTTCTTTTTATTAATGAATGGCATTGCATTATGTGAATATAGCATAGTTTATCTGTTTAGCTGTTAATGGACAGTTGGATTGTTTATTGTTTTGTGGAATCTTCCTCAGCCCATCTTTGTGCCTTGTAAGGTGTCCTCCCATTGCCTTTGCCGCTCTCCTTTTGTCACAGCTTTGGGGACTCTCACTGGACATGGTGCATTGTCTTCTCTGTCATGTTCTTTCAGTTTGTTGAGCACCTTTGACCTCTCAGTTTACTGTTGCATTGATTTGGAGAATTTTCTGCCTTTATTTCCTTCTTAATATGCTCTTCTGTCCCCTTTCCTCCCTCGTCCAAGAACTCCAGATGCATGTGCCTTTGCTTTACTGTCACCACACAGCTGACTAATGCTGTTAAAAAGGTGCTTCCTTTTCTGTTTTCATTTTGAGTGACACCCAATGCTCTGCCTTTGTTTACTGTCTCTGGTGGTAGTGTGTCATCTGTCACTATTTCTTTTAATCTTTTAAGATGAGTCTTTCTCCAGCCTTGTATGGATTCCTCACTTTGAGGTTCTAATTCATTTCTCACCGAGCACTGCTTTAACAGTAGCTCCTGGGCATCTCCAGGGGTACAGTGTTTCTTTTCTCCCCAGTGCTCTAGTCTCAGGACTCTGCTGTCTTTGGAAAACAGGATAAGCCAACCAGTCACTAAGGTTTTGAAACTGCAAGTAGAGTAGGCTTAATACTGTTCTTCTCTGGAGTAAGGAATATTAGCATTAAGAAAGATTTTTGTGGCCAATTTTTACAAGGAAGTGAAGGTGCTGGAAACTGTGTAAGTCACTGGAGAACCAACATGTCCTTTATAGAAATGTCCTCAGCCCCTCTTCTCCACAGACATGGAACTTGTTGGGAGCAGACTGGTCAGGAGATTTCAGAGCTCATTTGGGAGATACTGCCTGTAGGGAGTCTGCCCAGTTCTGTAAGCTACACAGATGCAGAAACGTATAACCAGTCAAGGACTCGGTAAATGTAAAGTTTGCCTTTCATGGTCTTACTAGGAGGCAGGGGATCACTGGCTCTACTTTTTTATTTCCAAAAAGGGTGTTTGGGTAGGGGAGAAGCAATAGAAAGGGATGATAATGAGGCAAACAGATAACAGTTCAGAGGGAGGGAATAACAGGGAGAGAGCAGGGGAGGAAGCAAATGGCAGGTAAGAAGCAGCTTCCTAATTGGTGTGGATAGAAAGGAAGTTACTCTAGGTTATTGTGAGTTCAGAGAAATTTAACTTGATTTTTTTTTTTGCTTTAAAATATTTATGAGATTAATCTGGACTCTTTATCTTTGACCTCTGTCCTAATTGGCATAGGGTAGGATGGGGCGAATGACATCTAAGGCATCATGCTGTCTCCCTCTGGGAAGGACAGATGCTGCTACCTCACTTGGCCCCGTGCTTTCACCCAGTGTGAAAGCTAGTTTGGCCCAGTGCTGTTAAATATGGAAACGATGAGGTGTCCTGTTGCTGCTGAAGTGCAGACCAAGAGGGCTTTGTGTTTGGTACGTCCTGCTTCCCTACGACGGTTTTTCAGAGACAACACCAAGCCACTCCTTTGTGAAGCCTATCCACATCTCTGTAGTGACACAGATTTCCTTTGGGCATGTTTCTTACCCCCTTGCAATTTTGAAATTTTCCTCAATACAGAACCAAAAGCAAAACAGGAGCTAAATGGTTCTGCTCTCTTCATCATCTGTTAGCATTACACCATCTGCCCCAAAGCAGTGGGCCCGAGGCTTCTCTCTTGTTCTTGCTGTACATGTATTTTTATACCCTCTTATTGTTCCTAACTTTTCCACCAGCCCCCGCTCATTCTGGGCTCTTACTTGCATGATTCTCCTTGTTTCACACCACTCTTGGGTTCACTTGACTTTCCTCCCTCCCTGCCCCTTTCTGGTAAGTGTCTCAAGATTCTGAATTTCCCACCCCGAACTGCAATCATAGCTGATTCCTTAGATGTCACTATCTTTTCTTATGTGGGATTTATTTACCCTTATAATATGTCTTAAGTTCACTTTTTAGAAGGTGAAACCCTTTCTTTCTTTCTTTCTTTCTTTCTTTCTTTCTTTCTTTCTTTCTTTCTTTTTAAATCTTATCACAATAATTTATGCTTGTGGTATTATACAGCTTTTTTCTTTGAAGCTGATAAAATTAACTTTCCTGGGACTCACAAACTTCAGTATTCCTTTTGCTGACTATCAGTCACTCCATGCTGATGTGTGCCTTCTCACAGAGCTTCTCCCTACAGCACGGGTTTATGTTGGTAGGTCAGAATTCAACTCCAAGAAGTAGTCCTTTCATTACTTCTCCCACCCAATGAAAGAAAAAAGATTCATGGGCTAATAACTCACATACCTCCACAGGTTAGATTTCCACTGCATCATGTTTTCAACTAGATAGATAGATAGATAGATAGATAGATAGATAGATAGATAGATAGATAGATAGAGATAGATAGATATAATCATATCTATAACCAACCTTAGGTTGGTTATCACTTAGATAAATATAAATTTATTTTTTAAAAACATTAAACTCTGAACCATATTAAATGTACTATAGAACACTTAAACCATAAATATACTCCTAAATAATTACACTTAGTATATTTGGTACTCTTTATGTACCAAAATGGAGAGCTGCGAGCATTCTAGAAGGCCCTGTGGCCTCATCTCGGTTACCACCACCTTTGACCAGAGTCATCACCATCCTGACTTTTATGGCAAACACTTCCCATCTTCTCTGTTTAAATTTGCCACCAAACGACTCCTTCAGACAGCAGTTTGATTGTTGTTTAACATGGGGAAGGAACAGGCAGGAGAGTTTTTTTTTAAATATACATTTAATTTATTTAATAGTAGCTAGGTGCCTACAATCTCTAGAAGGTAGAAGGAGGTAGAAACAGGAGAATCAAGAGCTCAAGGCCAGCCTCGGCTCCATAGCAAAATTGAGGCAATCCTGGACTAGATGAGACCCTATCCCAAAAAACAAGAAAAAAAAATTAATTTTTTTTTTTTTTGGTTTTTCGAGACAGGGTTTCTCTGTAGCTTTGGAGCCTGTCCTGGAACTCCCTTTGTAGACCAGGCTGGCCTCAAACTCACAGAGATCCACCTGCCTCTGCCTCCCGAGTGCTGGGATTAAAGGCGTGCGCCACCACCACCCGGGTACAAAATTAATTTTTATGTGACCATTTAGGCTTTGATTTTTATCAGTTTGATAAATTATAGTTTTGTAGAAATTTCTCCATTTTATCTAATTTTTCTAACTTATTGACATAAATTTATTCATAATTCCTTTTGGTTTTGTTTTCAAGACAAGGTCTCTCTGTGTGTAGCCCTGTCTCCCAGAACTCTCTCTCTGTAGATCAGACTGGCCTTGAATTTAGAGATCCATCTGCTTCTGCCTCTGCCTCCTGAGTGCTGGGATTAAAGGTGTGCACCACCACGTCTGGCTTATTCATAATTTCTTATTATCGTTTTAATTCTTTTAGATTTTGTAGTGATGCCCCCTTTCGGTAATTCGTGTCTGCTTTTAAAACAACTTTTGTGAAGCTTATGGGTTTTAACTCTTCCCAAAAGCAGTTCTGTTTTGTTAATCTGTGTACCCATTTCTTTGTCTAAGTTTTACTCACATCTGTGTCCTTCTCTCCTTTTTACGTTTGCCTTTGCTTTTGTATTTCTTGCAGGTTCTTGAGATGGATATTTAGCTTGCTAATTTGTATCCATTCTTTTTTTTGTTTTTCAAATAAAAGAAAAGCCCAGAGAAAGCTGTATATGTCAACTGCTTGGAGGGGAGGCTTAGAATAGACAAGAGGATGGTTGCTCATGGGTAAGGGAACACAAATTGTTAGGAAATTTAAAAGCATGTGTAGGCTCTGTCAAGCATCTGAAAGGAAAAGACAGAAGAGAAGAAAAAGGAAAGGGAACTGTCTTAGTCAGTGTTCTGTTGCCGTGAAGAAACTCCATGACCAAGGCAACTTTTGTAAGAGAAAGAATTTAATTGGGTGTTAGTCTACCGTCATGATGTGGGGAGCATGGCGAATGTAGGCAGACATGGTTCTGGAAAGGCTGATTTGCAGGAGCAAGAGAGAGAGAGGAAGAAAGGAGAGCCACTGGGCCTTAAAGCCTACCCCCAAGTGACAACACCTTCTCCAACTAGGCCACATCTTCTCCAACTGGGCCACACCTAATTCTTCTCAAGTAGGGCCACCCCTGGATGACTAAACATTCATATATATGAGCCCATGGGGACAATTCTTATTCAAAGATATACATATATATCTTTGGAGAAGTATACTCCTAACTCTTTTACGGAGCACTACAACTTTTAATATGTATTACTTTTCTTTGCATTCAGGCCATAGGATTTTAATTTTCATTGTGACTTCTTTCTTTACCTGCAGACTATTTAGAAATATCTTTCTTACTTCTATATATAAATAAATATATTTTAATTAATGATTTCAAATTTAACTTAATTATGCTCAGAGTACATGCAGTCATTGTTTTTGAAATTTGTGAAAGTTGCTTTAACATTGTTTTTTATGCTTATATTTTTAGTATATGGGTTAATGTTCTAAGCAACTTATATCAAGCTGTGTTAACTTTCTTATTCAAACACTTTATACCTAATATACCCTTGCCACTTGTTTTATTAATTACTGTGTATTTTTAAGACCTTTTTCTATGACTGTGAATTTAATTAAAACTTTGGGCTGGGGAGATGGCTCAGTGGATAAAGCATTTGCCACTTAAGCATAAGGACCACAGACAGGCAGGCAGGGTGGCACCTGTCACCACAGCACTTGGGCGGCAGAGACAGGGAATGCCTAGAACAAGCCGTCTGGCTAGACTCGCTGGAATAGTGTACTCCAGGTTAAGTCAGAGACCCTGCCTCAGAAAATGAAGAAAACTACAAAGAAAGACACTTGCTATCAAATTTGTGCCCTCCACATGCATGTGTTTCGTTACCACATGCACCCACACACATCCGAACTCACACATATACATATAGAAAGGAAACAATTTGTAGTTCTGTCAGCTTTCGTATGATATGTATTCCATCTGTGTTGTTATATATTTCTGAAGAGAATCTTATTATAAAGTGGTTCTCTATTTCTGGTAATGTGTTAGCTTTAAAGTCTGTTTATCTGACAGTAATGTTGCTGTAGTCATTCATGGGAGAGGGATGCTAGGGTTTATGTGATTTTTTTTTTTTACTCTTTTCATTTGAACCATTTTGTTTTTATGTTTAAATGTATCTCTTTTGTTTGTTTATCCAATCTTAAAATAATCTTTATTTTATAAAAATATTTAATTTATATTTGATATAATTATTGGTTATATCATTTGTTCTTTATGTGCTTTTTTAATATTTTATTTTTATTTTATATGTAGAGTGTATGTCTGTACACCACATGCATGCTGCACACATGGAACCCAGTAGAAGTCACCAGGTCCTCTGGTACTGGAGTTTGAGAGAGTTATTATCTGCTGTGTGAATGCTGGGAATTGAACCTGGGTCTTCTAGAAGAAGCAGCTACTGCTCATAACTTCTGAGCCATCTTTTTAGCCTCTATTACATGCTTTTATCTTTTGATTTGTTGGTTCTTTTTTCATTTTATCTTTACTCATTTTGAAATTGTTTACTTTTATCAGAAATTATATCTGTGACCTAACCATACAGATCATGTGGGCCTTAGAATATTTTAGTTCCGTGTGTCCCACAGTGCTAGTTGTACAGCATTTATAGTGTAGCAGTCACATGTAATAAAGGAAAGATGACTATATGAATTCAAAGTTTGAGGGCATGGGTTCTAAATATGTTAGATTTGGCCAGCCAAGAGAGATGAGGGAAATTGAAAAACTGTATGCCTCTGTGGTAGACAATATGTACTAATTTGCATTCAAAACCACTGTAGCAAATTATTTTAAGAAATAGGTCTTACCTTGAGAGATGGTGATGGTAATATTTCCTTTTTTCATTCATAGCAACTCCGCTCCAATATTCGAGAAATGGAAAAGCTTTGCTTGAAAGTCCACAAGGATGACCTGGTTCTTCTGAAGAGGATGATTGATCCTGTTAAGGAAGCAGCAGCAGCAGCCACAGCAGAGTTTCTCCAGCTCCACTTGGAGTCTGTTGAAGAACTCAAGAAACAATTTAATGAGGAAGAAGCTTTATTACAGCCTTCTCTGACCAGATCCACGACTGTTGGTGGTAACATGTCTTACTCTTGATCCTAGTGGTGGCGTTAGCTAATGCCCCTCTCCTCAGGTAGAAGGAACACAGAGAGGCCTTGTACGTTCCTAAACAGACCAGATATGTGCACCCTGGAAATTTTGCAAGATAAAATTGTGTGGATTGGAACTTTAAGTACCTGCTTGCCCATGTGTTGAAGTAGAAAGCTAAAGTTACTACTAAAAATAGTGTTGTCCTTGTGTGTGGTGTGTGCCTCTCTCCTCTCCAGTGTGGGACAAGCTGGTTGTGGATTTGGTTGTTTTTACTCTTTGCTCTTTGAGGGGCCCACCACCTTGCTTCCAGATAAATACACAGAGACTTAGTCTTACTTACAAATGCCCAACCTTGGTTTGGCTTGTTTCTAGCCAGCTTTTCATAACTTAAATTATCCATCTACCTTTTGCCTCTGGTCTTTTACCTCTCGCTATCTCTGCATTTCTTTCTCTCCTTCCTATTCTGTGACTGGCTGGTAGCTGGTCTTTCTCTCCTTCCTATTCTGTGACTGGCTGGTAGCTGGTCTTTCTTTCCTCCCTATTCTGTGACTGGCTGGTAGCTGGTCTTTCTTTCCTCCCTATTCTGTGACTGGCTGGTAGCTGGTCTCTCGCATCCTCCTCTCCTCCTCCTTTCACACCTCGCTCTTCTACTTATTCTCTCTGCCTGGCAGCCCCCTCCCCATCCTTTCTCCTACCTCGCTTTTGGCAATCTTTATTAGACCATCAGGTGTTTTAGGCAGGCAAAGTAACACAGCTTTACATCATTAAACAAATGTTCCACAGCATAAACAAATGTAACACATCTTCAACTATATTCTCCAACATGTTTGGGAGCTGTTCTTATTAGCTGCTCTGGCGTCACACACTGGTAGGTCTCTCTCCACTGTCCATTCTCTGAATATAACTAACAAGTGAAAAATCTGTGGTGGAATCATGATGTCAACTTTTGTGAACTGATATTTTAAGAAACAGCCTTATGAAAACAGTGTTATTATCATTTCTAAGGATGTACTTGATAATCTTTGGTGACACTGTGCTAGTATCTTTTATGCAGAAAAAATTGGCTTAATATGTCATAATACTTAAAAGCAATTGTTTTCTGTTTAGTTGGGTGGTTTGGACTTAAATCTTATAAGTACTGAGTAGAATAACTAGTAAGGTTTCTGTACTTGAGTACAGCCTTAAAAATTTTTTTACTCACCAAAAATTAAACTTGTAAAGTATGTTGGCTTTATTTTGCAACTCTTGACCTTATTTCATTTTCTGTTATAATTGTTTATCATTTATTTTTAATTGATTCCATTTCCTTCCATTTTATATCTCTTAAGAGACTTTTAATCCTTATGAAAAATATGAACTACAAATCAGCTAGAAATTAAGTGGAAACTTGGGTATACTGTACCTGGGCAGAATTCCTTTTTTAAATCTTGTATTGTTTCCACTCCTTATCCCTAAATTTATATTATTTAAAATGTATATTTATTCATTGCTAATGATTCAGTACTTTGCAAAGGAATGCCAACACATTTAGGTAGCTTGGCGTTTCTATCGCCTTTGTACCTTACACAGTACTTTACACATACTGAACTGTTCATAGATGTATTACAAATAAAAACAAATACGCAAATATATATTAGGGACAGTTTGTCACTTGAGATATGCTGCAATAGAGCTGGCACAGTGCTACATACGTGTAATCTCAGCACTTGGGAAATTGGACTAGGGTGAGCTACTGAGAGTTCAAGGTCATCCAGGGTACACAAGCAAGCTTTTTCCTATAAAACTAAATGCTTGGGGCTGGAGAGATGGCTCAGTGGTTAAGACCATTGCCTGCTCTTCCAAAGGTCCTGAGTTCAATTCCCAGCAACCACATGGTGGCTCACAACCA
>NC_022031.1:43110110-43121686 GCF_000317375.1 Microtus ochrogaster
TGAGTTCGAGACCAGCCTGGTCTACAGAGCTAGTTCCAGGACAGATCCAAAGCCACAGAGAAACCCTGTCTCGAAAAAAAAAAAAAAAACAAAAAAACTAAACCAACCAACCAGCCAAACAAACAAACAAAAAAGTGCTTCAGTCACTTTTCTGCATATCCAGTGCTAAAATGTTAGTGCTCATCTCTTAAAAGACATTTGGGGGTCGTGCTTCTTAGTAGTTTGCCATTACTGTTTTCACAGTTCTATGATTCCCACCACCATGTGGTGTAGAGGAAGACTTCTCCTGCCTCAGTACGCACTGATGCTTTTTGTGCACAGGTAGAGACTGGGCTTTCCCCTTCCATGTGTTGATGGACTACCTTCTATAATTGACATTTTGACAATGTTGGCAGTAATAACAGCGGAGATAATAGGGTTTTCTGGAAAGAGTAGTTGGTGTCGGTCTCCTACTCTTTAGCTTCAAGCCCATCACTAGTGTTTTTATCTGAAGCAAAATACTTGAATTTATTCAAGATTTTTTTGCATAATAGTAATATAATAATTGCTTTAATTTGCATTTTGTTGTTGCATTGTTTGCATTTATCCAAGCTGAACTATTTGTGGGCAGCACAGGTGAGCATATATCACTGGGTTACCCACTCCATGCCAATTACTCTTCAGTATAAACAGAAGATTAGTGTGAAACCTGAGACTTGGCAGAATCTGAGAAAGCATGTGTATTAAAGAAATAAAAAATTAGGATGGAGACAGAGGATGAGTGGTAAGAAGCAGCATGTGAAATTAATTTTCAACTCTATCAATTCTCAAGCCTCTCAATTCATGGAATATCAGATAATCTAAACTTCTAATGATTGCCACTGGAGAACACAGTGCTGATATGATTAGGGCACTCATTCTGTTTGTCAAACCACATGCCTAAGTCATAGCTAACACAGAGTAGAGTTCAGATTTTACCTCAAGTCCACTGTCCATGGAAAGTGGGGTCTGACCAGCGCCCGCAGTCACAGAGTAAGCCTGCACTCAGCTGCCTTATCTACAGAAATACTACTGACAAAGGAGAGTAATGAGAAGAACACAAGGAGCAAACTTGCACAGGCCTCTGCGGTTGAGTAGGATGGGGTATGCTGCTGCTAACTGCTAGCTGTGGACTGTGTCACTCCTCGTGTTTTTGTCTTGTGCATTCTAGTTTCTCCTTACCTTTGCTTTGCATACCCGTTACAGTAGTATATATGCTACTATGTCTACAGGTTACAGCCTATACAGAGAAACGTGTGCTGTTTGCATGGAAGTTAAATGACTTAAAATTCTTTCTTCTTTGTAAATCTGAGTCTAAATATTTTGGTTGGAAACAGATTCAGGAGCAATCTTGCCACATTTCTATGGGTGAGATCAAAAACTAACTTCCATTTACAGGTAGAAACAATGAGAAGAGGGCATTTTATGTTCTCTAGAAAACGAAGGGGGTGTAGGGGAAGCTGTGAGTGCTGTTTCTGCAGATTGGGGGAGTTCCAGAAGCCAGCCTCTGCCAGTCCTGCTTGACATGAGAATCTCCCCGAGTCTCATTGTGTGGTGACTTTCATTTCCTTCTCGTGGCTCCCCATCAAGAGGAATGATGAGCCCATCCATCTGATTTGCATTCCGAATGGAGGTCCATGCCATCTGCGGGGAAGCAGTGCCTCTCTGCAGTTCCTGTCTGTCTTCCCCATTCCCGCATCCAGGACATCCCCTTCAGCAGCACAGCAGGAAGGGAATTTTCGTCCATTTTCAGCAAATACTCACAAAAGAAAATATCTCAGTCGTAAAGCTGCTGGTAACTTCAGACCAGCATCTAGAATTTGAAGCAATACTAGATTTTTATCTCTGGCGTATGTGTGCGCAGAATGGTTCTACAGAACACAGAGCTGTTTTGTTGGATAGTATGCAGAAGATCCATCTCCCGTTGATTTTAATCTAAAAATCCTCTTCTGCATCAAGCTGTGACTTAGAAGTCATTTTATTTTGATAGATAGGTTTTTGTTCAGTGATGATCAGTAAATGAATTTCATTTTTAAGGTGTCAGAACTTGCAAAGTTTAAGGAATGCTTTTGAATTTATTTAGTTTTGTCGAGAAACACTACTAATGTCATGAAGGTTAGTGGAGATTTCTCATGTATTGGACTGTACTTCCTGGTAGAGAGTCTTTGCAGTTCATAAAGTACAGAAGAAAAGAGAGTGCAGGACACTGTTAGATAGCTTATTTATTATCACTTCAGCCAGAGGGAGTTAATGGTCTTAAAGTTTATTTGAATGAATAGCCAGTAATAAGGCTTTACATCTAATTGTAGTGTTAGAAACACACACATACTCAGACACACCACATACACACACCACACACACTCACACACTCCACATACCCTTTTATGAGTTTGTAAGAGTTCATAGTCAAAGGATGAGCACTAAGGGACAAGTTGAAGCAGTGAATTGCAGAGGTTGTAGGAATTAAATGAGTTCTTTCTTGACAGTCATGCCTTGAGCTGATTTGTAATGTTCAGGGTTGTAAATTACCAGCAAGGTTTTCCGTGGAAAAGAAAGGACGTCTTTGTTGTAACTAAGACACATACGTAGTTTGGTTTCAAGTGAGATGGGAATGACCTAATCATTTCCTTTTTGTAGTGACAGAAATCTTTTATATTTGTCTAAAATGTCAGATAATTCCCATCCCTATTTTTTTTTAGATAAAGCACTTATGTATGATAATTCTTTCTTGTTTTATAGACCCTGTCTGTTTCACTCGAATCTTCTTTAATAGTATATAAGTTATGGCTTAAGATTTTTAAAATGTGTTCAGTTACAGAGTTCTGCCACTGTTCTGTATGATACTGATCAAGAGGTTACCCGGAGTGTGAAATGAAAAAGAGGCCATAGGTTGATTCGTTTATCTTGATTGAAGGGAAAATTAAAAAATTTTAGCATTTGAAAAAAATCATTGAAAGCTTTCAAGATTGGCTCTTTACTATAATGTTATGAAATGTACTCTGTGCCTAATGATTTTGTTCTTTAAGATAAAAACATAGACAATACAGAGGGCACTAATTAGGCTTAATATTAAAAAAAAAAAAGAGGACAGGAAAATGGGAAGAGTGAGTATTGGAGGTTCCAGGCAGAGTAGAACGGCATGATCAAGATGTATTGTTGACAAAAAAATAAATAAAAACATTATTTTAAAAAGCATATTAAGAAAAAACTGAGTCTATGTGGGCAATCTGACACTCATAAATCAAGAGAGAAAGACAGAGAGAGAGAGAGAGAGGAAGGAAGGGAAGAAGGGAGGGAGGGAGAGAGAGAGGGAGAGAGAAATCATGTTTAGAATTGAAAAATAACCACTATGAATTCTTATGTCTGCCTTGCCATCTTTTGTTCAGCTGATTATGCCCATCTTGATCAGTTCAAACAAGCTTTTATTTTAAGAATAAAGTGTTCATTAACTTTGAAGATAAAACTAATCACATGGTTTATAAAGTATCATTCGTTTTTAGGCTTGGCTGAAAAAAAAGGGATGGAAAGGAAATGGGAATTAATATAGTTTCTTGATGACTGGCTTAGGTCAGATCAGAAGTCATCACGCCATTTCCTAATGGGCTTTCTAGACAGCCTTCAGCAGTCCTGTTGTCTGCCGCAGTGTTTACCTGCTCTTACAGCGTCTCTCACACTCTACCCCAGTCTTGCCCTTCATGTTTTGACAATGCCAGCTGTCGATGGTATCTTAGCTGTATTCTTTCTTGAGGTCTTTGCTCATGCTGGCTTCATTTTCCTCTTCTTTGCCTAGTAATGCCACCTTTTCCAGAAAGTCTAAACTACCTGCCACATCAGGCTAGATTAGAACTCCCTCCAAATTCTGTCTCTGTTATCTCCAATGCAGTCTCCCCCTTTTTTATGACCACCCCTTTGTGTGTCTAATCCTTCTCGAATGTGTGCTCTTTGAGGGTAGTACTCTGTATTACTCATTTTTTTCATCCTTGATGCTATCGACAACACATAATGTTAAAGCTGGGCCAGTGAGATGGCTTAGCAGTTAAAGGTGCTTGTCACCAAGACCTGAGTTTGACCCCTGGGATCCACGTAGGAGAGAACTTTCCCCCAGTCTGTCAAGTTGTCCTGACCTCCACATGTGCATCATGGCACAAACACATGTGTGTGCACACAATAGATACATAAAATGTAATTTTAAAAAGATGTTACTGTAGTTGTTCTGGGTTTAGAGTGGAGTAAGGACAGCTCTGGTGTCCTCTCTACCTCCACTGCCCTAGAACTAGAGATCATCACTTGCACTGGATGTATTGTAAAGCCCCCCGGCTGGGTTTTCACTCTCACCTGTCAACTTTGTCCTTCATGTATTCTTTACACTATGGCTCAGGTCTGATTTGGCAGCTTCCAACTTCACAGCCATCTCCAGTTCTAATAGTTAGGTAGTGATCACGTGAGAAGAAAGAGCTCTTGTAAAGCTCCCTGATGCCCCCAAGTAGTCTCACTTTAGGCTGTCGGCCTCCAGTTTTGCTTTGTCCTTCATTCCAGTCTGTGCCTCAGCTAGTCTGAATGTCTTCCAGTGTCAGGCCTGTGCACACATTGTTCTCCTCGAGTTAGACACTTGGGGCCTCTTCCTGCACTCTCACCCCTCTCCGTCTGTCTTATTGTCTCTCATCCTCAGGCCTCGGAGCCTCTGATGACTACTCTCTCTCCACAAACCAGGGTTAAAGGCCAGGCTTATACTGCATACCTCATACTCACCTGTGGCATAGTCTTGTCACACAATACTGACTGAACTTGACTGTGGCGTTTCTGTACCACAGGTTCCATGGAAGCTCTGTCCATGATAGCAGCAGTAGCAGTGGCAGCAGCAGGGCCAGGTTCCATCCAAACCAACAGGAACAATAAGCCACCAGGACTCTAACACCAGACTTTCTGAGCAGACCCACAGTGCTGATAGCCCGTGGTGCTGCCACTTCAGGGTTGGTCTTGTAGTCTACTGTTGTGTCTCTATTAGGAGTGCCACAGTGTCTGTTTCATGAAGGAAAGGCCCCAAAAGACTTGAAGGTCGATGTTTGTAGTATATATTACTTTGTTAGTACAGTTTTGTTTAGTAAATAGTTTTTGTAGGTTGAAAGATTTTTAAAACTAAAAAAAGAAGTAGAAGAAATCATAGAAGTATGTGGAAGAAGAATGGCTATAAGCAGAGTTACATGTCCAAAAACATTTCTATGGCAAATGTGCTCATTGCTGATGAGATTGTCACCAATAGAGTCTGATGTTAATTGCTACAAACACATAACTATTTCACTTTCCTTCTGTACTAGTAAACCAAAGTGTCCCCCAAGAGAGCTAAACCCCAGCCCACTTTCCTACTTTAAAATTATATGTTGATTTTTACTGTGTGTGTGTGTGTGTGTGTGTGTGTGTAATGTGAGTTGTGGTGTGTGTGTGTGTGTGTAGGTCAAAGAACAACTTTGTGGGATCTGTTATCTTCATCTTTACACGGGGGACTGAACTGGGATTGTCAGGTTGGCAGCAAATGTTTTACCTGCTGAGCCGGTGAGTCACCGGCCCCACTGTCCTGCTTTTGACACCTGTTATATCTGATCCTTATCACTAAAATAGCTAAGTCCAAGCCTATGCATTTAGCAGCAGAACGTGTTATACTGCTGCTGCCCCATGCTGTGTAGAACGCTGGCCAAGTGTAGTAGTTGCCATTGCCGCCTCTTCCACCTCTGACCCTCATCATTCAGTTACATAAAGAACATGTATAGGTCTTGCTTGGTGCCTTTGCGTTAACTCAGAGAACAGGCTGCCCAAAGGTACACAATGCTGTTTTCATAGATTGATCCATTTACTTTTAGCCTGAATGGAATTATAAGTATTCTCTGTGCTAGTTGCCTTTAGAGCCAGTTTGTGTTCTGTCCTTTCTGAGAAGCAAGCTCTAATTAGGCCTGTGTCCATCCAGGAGCACTCCACACTGCGGAGGCTGAAGCTGCTTCTCAGAGTCTGACTCAGATATATGCCTTGCCTGAAATTCCTCGAGACCAAAATGCTGCTGAATCCTGGGATAACTTAGAAGCGGTATGTTAAGCGCATTTTCTTTTTAGTAACTGTGCGATGTAAAAGTAAGTAATTCCCTCCCTCTCTCTCTTCTTAAAGGACTTAATCGAACTTAGCCACCTGGTCACTGATTTCTCCCTCCTAGTAAATGTAAGTATTGAACTGAGTAAGACTCAGAACTAATCAGTCACTGTCCTTTTGATTAAAATTTTAATAGAGGTCACTCACATATGTTTAAAACATTTGCTTTTATTTTATGTGTACAAATGTTTAGCCTGCATGTATGAATGTGTAACACCTGTGTATTTGATGCCCACATGTCAGAGGAGGGCGTTGGATGCCCTGAAACTGGAGTTACAGGTGTTTTTGAGTTGTGGTATGGGTGCTAGGAACCAAACTTGGGTCCAATGCAAGAGTAGCAAGTGCTCTTAACCTATGAGCCTAGATTATAATTTAAAAATGATATTGAACTATGAATATGGTCCCAGAATTCTAGATCAGTTTAATAAATATTATGTAAAAAGTATTTTGCTGGATTCTCAGTGTTAGAAGTCTGACCAAGTTGCACATAGACATAAATCAAGTCTACTTTCTGCCTTTGGGGATTCCATGGGAGGAAGACGTGGGCTGTGACTCTCACACTTAGTTTTCAAGCATGATAACTAAATGCAAAATGAAGTGAAAAGCCTCATCAGCTTCAAGAAGAAGCATGTATTCCAGGAGGGAGGCGTGGCTTATGAGACAGCAGCATTAAAGCTACCATCACAGACTGGTATTAACGTGAGCCTTGAAGAATGAGTAAATACTCCCAGAGGGCCACAAGGGATGTTCTTTCGAACAGGTGAACTAGGACAAGACATGGTGAGTTCTGTGGACTGTCAAAAAGTTCTAAGTGTACCCATTATTCAAAGTACGAGGGACACACAGGGATTGATGAAGGCCAGCTTGTGCTGCTGCTGAATTTGGGTTGCTTTGTGGGCCTGAAGGAGCTGGTACAGATGTCCTGCGATCCAGTTTGTGCCTTAGGAAGACTCTTACAATGAAAGGGAGGTCATGGGCATGGTGACTAGCTGGGAACCAGTTATAAGAATTTAACCTGTAGGTAAAGTAGTAATACTTACCTATAGAGCGTAAAGGATGCTCAGAATCCTTTGAGGATCTTTTTGAGGGTCAACCTGGAGGAAGGTAAAGTCAAAGACAGGAACCTTTAAGGCCTGAATGAATCTGTTGTCATAGATTAGGGAGCACGTTATAGTTTTGGTAGGAAATATAATTTTTTTAAACTGTTTTTTGTTTGTTTGTTTTCTCCTAGAAATTATAGAAAGGTATGGTGTGTGAATACCTGTTTACACAGGTGCAAAGTAATTTCGGCTTATGCTCTGGCTAGGCTAGTTCCCTGTTCTTGCTCAGGCTGTGAATTGCAACCCAGCTTCTCTGCATAGTGGCTTCCCTAAGGCCTGGTTTTGAGGTGGAAACTCCTAGAGCACAGCTCCTCAGGGTGGAATGGGGGAGGACTCCAGAGCTTGCTAATTTAGCCCAGTACTCTGCCCCAGTTTCTCAGACCACTAACTTCTAACTTTTGTCTTTCTAAAAGTTAAGGGTGTGACACTGATGCTCAGCCATTCTTTTGAAGGTTGTAGGAGGGGTGGAGCTCTTCCTTGTGTAAATTCTGTCAGATAATTTTTCTTGGCCACTTTTGTCCTCTGGAGCCACATATGAAAGAGTTTGTTTTCTTTCAATATAAAAGGTTGTCAAGGTTTTGAGATGAATGTTCTTGTTTCTTTGACCTACCCAGACACATTTTCTTAGAAATGCTCTCCTTTTGCAGCTCTCCTGTATCAATGAGTTCTAGACTTAAGTTCTAGACTGTCTAGTGTTAGCCTTTTCTTCTTATGGTCTATCTTATAGCTATTTTCCTGGAGAAATGACTGACATTGAAAGCAATAGATTGTTTGAATTATTACTGATGCCTCTAAGTCAAAAGAAACAAATGTTAGTAGTCTCTAGACTAGCTGTCTCTATGGCCTGTTATTATTTTGCAGATGGCGGGGAATGATACAGGAGTCCCCCAACACATGTGTTGTTTACAATCAAGATCTATCCAATTATTGTAATTAATAATCTCTCACTCTAATGCAGTTCATAAAGTCTGTGTATGCATGGTTACATAAATATATGCACTTGCCAAAGCCATCAATCTGCACACTGAAATGTGTTTCAATGTATGTAAATTATACATCACTAAGGTTGATTTAAAAAAACAAACTAAAGGTATACTTAGCTCTTATCCAAATAAATTCATTTTCTCTTCTGGTGGGTAAGCATATGAAAGAAAAGAATAGAGTTTGTGGAGAATTAGCAATTGTGTGTTCAGTTATTTTATATAGTAAGCAGGTCACAACCCAGTCTCACCCGGGAAGGTTCCGGCCACAGCCACAGCTCCATACAAATGTCCTAGTTATAATCGTCTCTGCAAGGACACGAGACACAGTGCTGTTTGGCAGAAGCTCAAAGGAGAGCCATGATTGTTATTCCCAGGATGATTGAGTTCTTGTGACACATGGCCAAGAAGTCACAGAAGCTCCATTTAGGTAGAGAATAAGCAGGAGCAAGGAGTGACCACATCCTCTGGTGTCACATGGGTGTGATTGTATCTGGACAGCCATATAGTTAAAGAACTTTCTCTGGGTGCACAGCTGTGCTGAACTCCGGAGGATCAAAAGACCCGTAGGGTAATGCTGCCAATGCCTCTGTATTGTGAATAAAATGCCACAGAGTTGTACACTTGCAAGTCATTAGAATATCAAGGTATACATAGTTTGCTGTAAACAGGATTCACGAAGATAATGAGAGATTACAGTATGGCCCAGTAACTCTGAGTAGATTAATATCTACAGGCCCCTGTTCTGCTTGTGCAAGTGCCCCTTTCTTGTGACCAGCCCATTTCCTTTTGGTCAAGGAGAATTTAAAGAACTCTGGGCCAGAAGTTGGACAACATGCTACCCCTTATTGCTGGGTCTGTTTTGACTTCTATCTTTTTCTCTGTGGCTTTTGAAATCCAATTTTGTTCTGGCTGCATTAGAATAGGACTGCAGTGGATTCAGCTAGATTTTTCCATGCATAGCCTCCATGAACTTTAGCATGTTATTTGGCAGCAGGTTTTGCAGACCCGATGAAAGGACTACCTCAGACAGCATCTTTCCTCTCTCATCCCCATCTACCTCAGCTATTCTGCAGCCTTGTTTCGGGTCTTACCTTTGCCACCAGCATCCTTACGTCCCCTCCCAATGCAGTGTTCCCTCTCTACCCTGCTTATACCCTTTACTAGGCCAAGGTAACCACTGTCTCCCTGTGTCACATTTCCAGTTCTTCCTGAGTTCTCCTGAGACTGATTTGCCCCTATCACTGCTTCTACAGATTTGGCTACTTTCAGGCCAATAGGGCAACTAATTGAATATTCCTTAAAATGTGCCTTACAAGTGACTTAGTCCATTGTTAAAGGGATACTGAAAACACTTCTAAGTGCCACAGAGTAAAATGCCAGGCTGGGTATTAGGGGGTGAAAACTGTTCAGTATGAGAAATCTAGGTAGACAAAGATAAACTTAAACAAATCAGAAGCAAAGAGGCAAAGTAAGTAGATAAAGGCAGAGGCCCTGAGTCACCACTGTTGGGAGAAGCCTGATCTCATAGGCTGTGGTAATGTTATTTTTGTGCAGGTTGGCCCCGTGTAAAGAGCTAAGGACTTAGCTCTAAATGCAGTATAGTTTCACATTCTCCTGATAGTGATTGAAAGCTAACTACAATCATTGTGGATATCACCAAGTCCTTCTTATGCATGAAGTAGAATCTAAAGCTACAGACAGTTGGAAGAATGAAGCCAAACTAACAGGAAGAAGCAGCTAGGTGTGTTTAATTGAGGGATGTCTGTTGACCCAGGGTAGGGCTTTCTGCCCTCTGGCTTCTCCTATCCCCATGTCCCAGCAAGCTTCCCAAGGTCTGTAGTACTAACAGATGTAGGCTACAACCCCAGGACAGATAAACTCATCTTGGACTAGTAGTTGCACTGATGAATGCATTACAGTTGAAATAATGAGTGTTTATAGGTCGGGCATTTTCCTAGTAGTCTTTTCTCCGATTTTCCCAAAGAATTTATGTAGGGAAAAATTAGTTATCTTAAAATTCTACTTTAAACTTAACAAATCACTGCGATGATTTGAATGAGAGTGACCCTAATAAGCTCATTTATTTGAATGCTTAGTTACCAGAGAGTGGAACTCTTTGAAAGAATTAGAAGGATTAGGAGGTATGGCCTTCTTGGAGTAAGTTTGTCACTGGCATGGGCTTTAATGTGTCAAAGGCCCATGCCAGGACCATTGTCTGTCTCTTGACCTACCGATTAGGATGCAGCTCTTAGGTGCTTCTCCAGTACCATTTGTACCACTATGCTCCCTGTCACTCTGCTCCCTGCCATGATGACGATGGACTAAGCCCCCGAAACCTTAAGCAAGCCCCCTGTAAATGCTTTCCTATAGAAGAGTTTCTTTGTTAATGTTGTCTTTTCACAGCAACAAAGCAGTGACTAAGACAGCCATAGTGTCGCAGTATCCAAAGTTTTAGGAAGGGGCACAGACATAAATAAATCTTCCTGAGGTCTGTGATCACTTGGAGTGTGGACTTAGGAATAGCCCTAGCAGACTTCTCCCTCAGCTCTTCATCCTCTACCTTAGCCATAAAGATGTAAAAGTTGGTGCTAGGGTTTTACTGCAGTGGCTCTTCTGCTAGCAAAAATTGCTTCAGGCAAGAGTGGGAAGCAGACAGAAGCCCTGCAGCGGTCAGGAATACAGGCAAGTTGGATATTGTTGGTGCTGGCACTTGCTTCTGTGGCTAGAAAGCTCACTGAAAGGAGCTTTGCTGTTGTAAAGATGAAAATCCAGTGAACATAAGGGAGACTTGTTATCTGAGAACACCATCAGGAGCAAGCTCGATAAACTGTTTCGCTGGAAAGATGAGAGTTAGAATTTCCTCGGTAAAACCAGGATGGTGTTTCTGTTTTCCCATTGTGCTTTGTGGATGGCTCATTGTATCCCCCTTTTACCACACTGAAGGAGAAATACCATAGTCCTCGTGTAGCAGATGAGAATACTTACCCCAAGAACATACCAGGGCCACAGAATATCTTATATTTTGTGCCAGTCTTAATCATGGAAGACAGTGATGTTCAAAGTATGTGAAATGGGAGGCTGAAAAGATGGCTCAGCAGTTAAGAGCATGTACTGCTCTTGCTGAGGACCTAAATTTGGTTCCCAGCACTACAGCTTCTGTAGTAATATGAGCGGCGGGCTGCTTCCCGCCACTCCAGCCGCCTCCGGCTAGCTTTGCCCGAAATAATTACACGGACACTGTATTCATTTAAACACTGCTTGGCTCTTTAGCTCTAGCCCTTTTCTCGGCTAACTCTCGCTCCTGGACTAACCCATTTCCAATCATGTGTGTCGCACCCCA